>NW_028262374.1:300000-477383 GCF_047370975.1 Nipponia nippon
AGCAGAGTCTTTAGAACAGTGTTTCTTTGTGGGAGCCCAAGCCCTGTGTTCAGATATCTACCATATCTACCTTATCCCCACACACGGGTATTGCTTTGAGCTTTGATGCCAGCAGCATCTCTCCTCTCCTTTCAGGGCAGCATTACAATACCAGGAGAGGGTGCCATCCAGCCAGAAACGCAGGATGCATTGACAAGACAGCACTAAACATACGCATTGAAATTAACCCCCAAAACAAGGCCATGTTTATAAGCACAACGCTGTGGCGTCCAGAACTACTAGGTAGTGCCTGAAAGCACTGCAGCAACTCCTGCAGCAATCTGCCCAAAGTCTACATGCAGAGCCACATAAATTCAGGGTTTTTTGCTTGCAAATGCTTCATGGGTACGAGGATGCTGCTGTACTGTCTTTCTGAGACTCCCTGTAACTCATCCGTCTACTTTATTTCTTGAGAACCAACATCAGAAAGACATGGCAAAGCCACAAGATGAGAACATCTGCTAATGGTGGGGGAGAGGCATATCTTTAAGGCGGCTGGAAAACAGGAGCAGGCAAACAATGCCAATGTAGCTGAGAGAGAACTGGACTGCGTGAATACCTAAATGACAGCATTAATCCTCTAGGCAGGATTGCATTTGAATATCTGTCGTTTTAGTCAGTACACCCAATTCCCGGTCCTCCATAAACCTCAGCAATACAGAATACAGAGTTAAAACCTGGAGCACAGAGAGCAGCTTAGGGTAAAAACAGACTTAGAAAGTGTCCGGATGATGTGTCCAGAAAGCCAAATCCTAATTACCTTTAACAGAGAATGCAACTGGGGGGGAAGGGGAAGGAAGAAAAGGTGGAGAAAAGGAAAAGGGTGGGCACACAACTGAAAAAGAAAGGAGCGGAGTTATCGCGAAGACCAGCTCAGCCCCCCTCGCTCTTTGATGCACGCAGGTGTCTGCGTTCAGATGGGAACCAGCAGAAAAACCCTGGCAGGGCTCCTTTTCACTGTCCTCCTCCCTGCGTGCGTGCTGGGACCTCCTCGTTTCCCCGAAGGCCTCCCAGACTCCCAGGGGGTAGCAAACAACTGCACCTGCAGAAGCAGAGGGGCGGCCGTGCCTCGGCTTCGGAGAGGCCCAAAGCCGCCCTGGGCCCCAGCAGCCCCTGGCGCCCCGGCATTTGCTTGGCCCCGAGGCCCCGCGGGGCCTGCCAGCACCGGGGACCCCCGGGGACAGAAGCCAAGGACAGCGGTCAGCCCCCGTGGGGAGAGGGACAGGGCTCTGTCCTCCCTTCTGGCCGCAGGAGGACGCCCTGGGCCGCGCCAGCACAGGCCGTCTCTCCTCCTCAGCGCCCGGGGGCAGCGAGGCCTGAGGGAGGCCCTGGGTGCCGGGCTCAGCCTGGCCGCTGCCAGCGGCTCCCGGCACGCAGCTCCTCCTGCCCAGGGCGGTGGCTGGAGCACAGCCAGAGCCACCCTTTGGGAAAGCCGTGCCGGTGCCCAGCAAAGCCCGGGCAGCTCCCCCCCGGCCCTGCCCCCGGCCCTGCCCCTCGCCCTTCCCTCCCCTCCCGCCCTGCGCAGGCCCAGCCCCCCCAGCCGCGCCATTGGCCACGGCGGAGCCAATCGGCGGAGCCGGAGGCGGGCTGTCAGTCAGAGCCGGGTGGGGCGGGGCCGGAGGGGGCCGAGGCCCAGGGGCCTGAGGAGAAAGGGGCGGGAGCCGGGCTGGGGGCAGCCGGGGCCCGGGGGGAGCAGGGCCAGGGCCAGGGCCAGGGCCAGGCCACAGGGCCAGGGGAGCTGCAGGAGCAGGTATGTGCCAGTGGGGATGGGCCTGGGGCAGGGGCCTGGAGGCCTCACCGCCCACGGGCCCCGCCATGGCCCAGTCCCCAGCCCTGGGCCCGAGGGCTCAGCCCCAGGGCCAGCCCCAGCAGCAGGGTGGGAGCGGTTCCCGCTGCTGCCCCCAGGGTCGCCAGCCCCAGCCCTGCCAGCTGGAGGTGGGTGTTGGATGTCCGCAGGGCAGGGGAAGGCAGAGTGGCCTCCTCTCTGCAGGCGGGTCCAGGCTTTGGAGCAGGCATGCTGTGGTGGGGACAGGCCAGGGGCCTTTGCTGTCCCCAGGCCTTCGTGTGGGTCTGGTGCTGATGGACAGCCCCGTCTCTGCCGACAGCCTTTGAGAAATGGGGATTTCCAGACACGGAGCTGTTTCTGCCTCCTGGTGGGAGCACGCGCCGGGGCGTTGTTGGCAGAGCAGCCGGTGGGGAGCGCTCCTGGTTGGAGGCAGCTCCCTTGGCAGATGCTTGTGCAACCGCCAACCGGTCCAAAAACTTTCTAACGCCAATTTGGCATTCAGAAAGCAGGCCTTCTTTATTGCAGCGCTGGATGCACGGGGGATACCTCCGCCCAGCGTGCGTGCCGTAGGTCACGCCAGCAAAGTGTTTATCAAAGTTAAAACGCACATACTCCTTAATTTTCCGAGGAAAGTCATTGATATTACAATTATTTCCCAGAAATCATTAACATATTTCCCCTCCCACCGGAGCATGCGCTGTTTGATTCTGGGGCTTCTTTCGGGGGCCCTTGGTGGTCGTTCTCCTCAAATTCCAGCTGTCCGCTTGTTGACCTCGTTGGTGTTTTCCACCTCAGCATGCTGATTTGGCTGTTTCCTTTTGTTAAGAACACAGCTGACACTCGCCAGTGTTCAGGGAGTTTCTTGGTTTATGTTCAGACTGCCCATGATCTTTGTGCTGAGCTCACTCTTTCATTCAGAGATTCCTTCTTACCTTACAGGCCTCTCCCCTGTCCTTGGTTTCTGCGGGCATGCTGATTCACTTCCTTCCTAGCTCTACTCTGTCCTTGGGAGCTGTCAGTTGTTGGTGACCAACTTCTTCTAAGCAGGCCTTGATGATGAACGTTTTGAAGCAGGCCTTGGTAATTAACTTCTTTTCTGAATCCCACAGGTAACGCTTGTGCCCCTCTCTGGGCCCCAAGGTGGGATACCTGCCTGTCCCCCGACCCAAGCTGTGCTGCGGGCTTCTGGGAATTGGGGGTACCGAGGGCGGATGGTTTTACCACAGCCGGGAAGGTCCGGTAACCTGTCAGGGACTTTGTTCTTCCTGGTGCTTGCAGTAGCAGGTTATTTGTTTTTGTCAATGTATTTTTTCTGAGGAAACTTCACCCAGGAAAGCGCAGCGTTTAGCTCTGGTTGCTCTCTGTGTGGACTGTGCCTGTCCTCAGCCAGGCACACAGCAGCTTTCAGAGGAGGAATGGGACTATTCCAGGGTGAGGTGAGCAGTGGGGATCCCAGGCCTGTTGTGTGTAAGGCAATCAGGGGAAAATGTGCGGTTAGAGCTGCCTGTGTTGCTTCCCCCTTGGATTGCAGTGCTCCCCTCTAGTTCTCTCTAATCCTCACTTCTACGAGTCGGCTGCATCGGGTTTAAATTGCTGTAAGTTGCTGGTACACTTTGCAACTGTTTCGACTTGGTTCTTCCCAGGTTTGAAAATTCCCTCTTCAGGTCTCTCTACTTTCTTCTCCCCTCTGTCCCACAGAAGCGTATGTGCCTGCAGGGGCTGCAGAGTCTGTGTTTGCTCCCCGTGGTGAGGAAAACACGGGCATGAAAAAGAAATAGATAGCGATTCTGAAAAGACCCTTTTCTTTGTGTTCATTTTCACATTCAGTTGCCTGTTGTGGGTTCTTAAATGATGCGAGTTACTCTGAGTCTTAGCAATCCCTTGTTTGCACGCCTGTGCTCAGGAGGTGCCTCAGAAACTCTGTTTGGGCATTGCTTCTGTCGGACAAGTAACCGTAGCCCTTTCTGGAAAAATGGCTCCTGGGTGAGTTAGTTCCTCAGCCATAACGGCAGGGTTTCTGTTGGCATCTGCAAGAACTGAGGAGCAAACCCTGCTGACGGAAACCGTCAGGAGAAAAGGAAGGCTGGAGAGAGCAGAACAGATCCGTAGAGCTGCGCTGCTTGACCCCCGATGGCGTCACACCTCCTGGCACGGCGACTGGGTAAGGGTGCTCTCAGGGTGTTTTGTCACCTTTTCCAGCGCTCACCACCAGGGAGCCGACGGCCCTGGGGGAAGGGCAGCACCCCCTTCTTTGGGCACCCCGGGATCTTGTCACGCTGCCTAAGCTCCTGCGCAAGCAGAAGCGGCTGAGAGTCGACTTGTTGAGGGAGGCTGGTGTGGGCACGAGGAAGATGCCGGGAGCAGACTTCCTTCAGGTCATCAGGGGGGATGCAGGGAGCAGAACGGGAGTGAGCTGCTGCCACTGCCGTATGTCCTTGCGTGCAGAGCCAGGCTGGTTCCAGTGGAGGCAATGGTGGCGGTTCAGCAAGGGGCACTTTCTGTTGTCTTACCCTCAGAGGACGACTGCCACAGTCTGGGAAGCTGGAGGGGAAAGGGAGGGTAAGGCTGCGAGAGGTGGGATGTCATCTAGAGCGGGTTGTGGGAGTGAGGGTACCCGTTGCCTCATGGTCTCCAAAGAGAGTCGCTGCTCAGCTCTGTGGCTGCCCGGAGCCTGCTGCAGACACTGAACTGGCATCACGCTTCCCAGGGTCGATAGTCGACCTTTCCCCCACCAGTCTCGTATCTGTATTCCCATTGCGCTGCCTTCCAGCACATATCTGTGCAGCACGGCTCCCCCTGAGCCCCAGTTCCCCCAGGGCAGAGCGGTACGGAGCTGTGAGGAGCACGCTCAGGTCTACGAGGGTTCAGCAGTGCAGGTGTTAACTGCTACTCTAGTCCAAGCCAAAAGAAACCTTCTCAAAACGCAGGGGGCTGGGAAGTTTGGCGTGTTAACAGCCGAGAGGTGTGC
Organism: Nipponia nippon; assembly: GCF_047370975.1. Classification (NCBI taxonomy): domain Eukaryota; kingdom Metazoa; phylum Chordata; class Aves; order Pelecaniformes; family Threskiornithidae; genus Nipponia; species Nipponia nippon. Next base: position 304,794 of record NW_028262374.1, read on the forward strand.
AGAAGGAGAAGCTGGAGAAGCCAGGGGATGTACAATACTGCCGTCAGCCCAATGGCAGGAGGGAGGTTATTCAGTCCTTGGGGTTGGGCTGGAAATCTGCAGCCTGCGGTGTAACGTCCTGTACTGGGATTTGGTAGTTAGCACTGATCATCCAGCTGATCAAAACCAGACCCTTTCTGCAGCTGTTGGCGGCAGCTGGAAAAGAGAGGTTGGGAAGACCTTGCTTTTTAAAAGGTAACCCAGAGCAGAAGCCTTGTCCTGTACCTGTGTTGTCTTTCACTGCAGTTTTCACATCTGAGAGAGAAGAGGCATTTGGCTGGCGGTTTGTAGGACTGCCTCTTTTGCAGATTAAACATCCCTTGTCAGCATGGAAGAGAACTGGACATGGACAAGCAAACGCTTGGGGCAGCTGCAGCGTAGGGATGGGGGCAGTCTGTAATATTTCTGTCAGGCTCAAAAGCTAAAGGATGTTTCCATTGCAAGAGGCGAGTCTGTTGGGAGCTCCAGTCTCCCAAATTCCAAACCCCATGTGTTAAAGAGTGCTCAGCCCCGTTGTTTCTTTCTGCTGCTCTCTAACGCAGTTTCTCTGGCTTTTTCTTTGGTTGGTTTTTAATGCCTGGTAGGTGTCCAAGCTCCGTTCCATCAAGGCACTTGCAAACCTGCCACGTGCCCAGCTTCTGCTGGGGGCCAAGCCAAAGGGATGAAGCCTCGTGCTCGTAGCAAGCCCCAAGCAAAGTTAAAGCGCTGAGAAGTTCCCCCAGTCAGCCCGGAGCCAGCGTGCAGCTGCGATGAGATGGAAGAGCCTGGGAAACCATTCGTCGGCAGGAGGCGACGGAAGAAGGTACAGTGCATGTGGCGCCCGGGATTAAGCGATACGCTCAGTTTCGTGTCTGGATCAGTACTGTGCTTGCCCTTTGACTAAGCCGCAGTTCAGAGCAGAAATTCCAGTTCCTCATCGTGGGTGCCAGAGCGCTGTTCCTGCTCTCTCCTCCCCGGTGCATGAATTTAATCTTTTGTGTCTAGGCAGGGCCTTGATAATGCTCCTGTGTGGGCAGCGTGTATGTGAATGGCAGGTTTTCTGCATGTTTGTGACTGATGTTTCTTGCTTCTTTTCATGAGGAAAATCTTGATATGTACTGCGCAGGAACGATAGAAATGCAAAGAAGTGATGAAGAAAGAGGTGCCAGTCAAGGAGGGAGTGCAGGTTAGTTCTGGTTTTCAATTTTCTTGCCTGTGTTCTAGCCAAAAGCCTTGTCTTAAACAATGGCAATGAGCTGAACTACTGGGTATTTCAGTAGCTTTCAGATGACCACCTTCAGTCCTTGCCCCAGCAGGTGGAAACACGGGATGGAGGTCAGCACGTGTGCCCTCAGGTCGTAGCGGGGCCTCCTCAGCCCCAGGGTGGGGATGCTGTTCCTGGGGACGCTGGTTGCAGCCCCGGGGTGGGGATGCTGTTCCTGGCGACACTGGTTGCAGCCTCGGGGTGGGGATGCTGTTCCTGGGGATGCTGGTTGCAGTCCGCGGTGGGGATGCTGTTCCTGGGGACGCTGGTTGCAGCCCGCGGTGGGGATGCTGTTCCTGGGGACGCTGGTTGCAGCCCGCGGTGGGGATGCCGGCGGTGGGGCTGTCAGCAGCAGGCCGGGGCGGAGCTGGCAGTAGCAGGGGTGTTGGTACCAGGCCGGGGTGGGGATGCTGGTTCGGGGGTGGTTGTTGCTTTAGGAACGGCGAGGTGGCGCCACGGCTGCAGCCTGTGCCGGGCAAGGGCAAGGTGTCAAGGCAGCAGAAGTGGAAGTGGCGCTGGGTGGGCCCGGGGCCGGCAGCGTGATGGCGGGCAGAGAGGGCTCCCGCATACCAGAGCGGTGAGGGCATCTGCCCTGCCTTGCCCCTGCCCCCACCGCTCCGCAGCTTCTTCCCGGCCCAGGGGCTCCTGGGGGCTGCCCCGGGGGGCTGCAGCGGCGTGCGGCCCACTGCTGCCGGCTGCCGCGGGGCACGGCACGGCCGTATCGCAGCCCCCGGGCAGCGGGGAGCCGTAGCTCAAAGTGCGTGGGGCTGGGGGACTGGGGCAGGCAAGGGTCCCCGGGCCGGGGCAGGGCTCGGGGCCAGAGCCCCAGGCCAGAAGTGTAAGGCCTCCGTGCTGCGGGGTTTCAGTAGACCGGCTACATGAAACCTGTCCCCTCTGGTGTGCGAAGGGCCTTTGCCCCCCGGCATCCCTCTGGCTTTTAGATGGCTTAGCAGGCACGTTGTTGCTTTTGGATGGTCTCTGCTTGCTGCGTCCTGCCTGCTGCCCGCTGCCACCCCCACCGTGCCGTGCCCACCCACCTTCCCCTCCGACAGCATTTCTGAGTTACTGGGCACCTGGCACAACCACCCTCTTCTTCTTTTTCTTTGGTGGGATGCTGTCACGCAGGGTGGTCTCTTGCGTTTTGGGGGCGCTGGCTGGTGCGGGGCGCTTGGCCTTCTTGCCGCCCATCTCTCCCGATCTGGGCACCACCGGGCAGGTGGCGGCACCCGGCGGCAGCGGCAAGCGGGTCAAAAGCACCCGGGGCTGCCTCCGCAGCGCCTCCTGCACCAGTTGGGCCGTGCGGGGCGGGTGACGCCGGGGGGCAGCCGGGGGGCTGGCCAGGGGACTCAGCAGCGGGATCCGCAGGGGGCTCAGCAGGGGAGTCTCCGCAAAAGCCTTCAGGGGATCCTTGCGGGGACTCTCCACAGGACTGTCCTCTGAAGTCTCTGGAGAGCTCTCCTCAGAAGTCTCCGAGGGGCTGAGTGGCAGCCAGGTGGGGAGGTCTGCCTCCACCGCGCCCTGCTTCCCCTCGGGGTCCTGCAAGGGGGAGGCCGGCCCCCCCCAGAAGGGGTCGGCGTCCCCCAGCATTGCCGCTGCCAGGCGGTCCTTGGGGCAGCCGCCCTCCAGCCCGTTGTCCCAGAAGTCGGGGACTTCGCTGAAGGAGGCGGTGCTGGCAAGGCTGTCGGGGACATCAGGGAAGGTGTTTTCGCCATCCCCCAGCATCACCGCTGCCACTTGCTCCTTGTTGCAGCCGCCCGCTGGCCTGTGCTCCAAGAGGTGGGGGAGCTTGTTGAGGGAGGTGGTCAAGCTGGGGAGGACGGGGACACTGGGGACGGTGTCCTCAGCATCCCCCAGCCCCGCCGCCACCGCTCGTTCATTGGGGCAGTCACCCTCCGCCACGTACTCGGAGAGGTCGGGGAGCTCATTGAGGACGTCGGCGGTCAAGTTGGGGACGTTGGCGGTCAAGATGGTGTCCTCGCTGTCCCCTAGCCGCGCCACCACGGCTTGGTCCTGGGGGCAGTCGCCGTCCGCCAGGTACTCTGAGGAGTTGTGGAGCTCACTGAGGAAAGCAGTGCTGGCGAGGCTGTTGGGGAAATCAAGGCCATCAGGGACAGTGTCCTCGCTGTCCCCCAGCTCCGCCGCCGCCACTCGTTCACTGGGGCAGCCGCCCTCTGCCACGTACTCGGAGAAGTCAGGGAGGTGGCTGAGGAAGTTGGTAGAGTCGGGGACATTGTTGACAGTGACCTCGCCGTCCCCCAGCCCCGCCACTGCCGCTCTCTCTTTGGGGCTGCCGCCGTATGCCCTGTAGTCCAAGAAATCAGGGAACATGTTGAGGTAGGTGCTGAAGTCGGGGACATCGGGGACACCGGGGGCGGTGTCCTCGCTGTCCCCCAGCCCCGCTGCCACTGCTTGCTCCTTGGGGTAGCCATCGTCCGCCACGTACTTGGGGAGGTTGGGGAGCTCATTGAGGAAGGCAGTAAAGTCGAGGACATGGGGGACGGTGCCCTCGCTGTCCCCCAGCCCCGCCGCCACCACTCGCTCCTTGGGGCAGCCGCCCTCCGCCACGTACTCGGAGAGGTCGGGGAGCTCGTGGAGGAAGGCGGCCAAGCTGGGGCTGTCGGGGACATCGGGGATGGTGTCCTCGCTGTCCGTGGTGTGGAGCCAGGCGAGCACATGGCTGGCGGTGGTGTCCTCTGCCTGCTCAGGAAAGGCCTCGGCGAAGGCGTCTGGCCCCTGCTGGGGCAGATCCGCGGGCTTCCCCGGGGCCCCCGGGGTGGTCACCGCTGCTGAAAAAGGAAACAAAAGCAATCGAACCCCAGGGTGATGCCAGCTTTGCTAAGCTTGGCCACCTGACCATGGGCTCTGCCACCCCCCAAACCTCACCTTTGGGCTTCGTCGTGGTTCTGCCAGTCGGCAGAGGCAGAGCAGTCTGGCGGGGGCTGGCAGCAGGGACACTGTCCTCGATGGCCGCCCCGTCCTTGCTGGAGGCCTGCGATGGCTTCTGGGCGCCGCCGGGCAGGGTGAGGAGCACGGGGGGGCCTGTGGGGTTCAGGGTCTCCCCCTGGCCCACGGCCCACGGCCCCAGGCCCATTGGCTGGTGGGGCACCAGTGTCCCCATCACCACCTGCTGTCCCCAGCCGTAGGCAGGGGGACAAGGAGCGGCCACGGTGGGGAGCTGCACCCCGCAGGGGAGCTGCACGACAGGGGCGAGCTGCACCATCGGGGGGAGCTGCACCCCGCTGTGAAGCTGCACCCCTTGGGGGAGCTGCACCCCTTGGGGGAGCTGCACCCCAGAAGGAAGCTGCACGACAGGGGGGAGCTGCGCCATCGGGGGGAGCTGCACCACGGGGGGAAGCGGCACCACGCCGGGGAGCTGCGCCACCTGGCCTGGGGCCCCCAGGGGCCCCGGCACCCCCTGCCAGACGGTGGCCTGGGCCAGCTGGGAGGTGACGGTGGGCGCCCGAGCAGGCCTGTGGGACAGCGGCAGCCCCGGGCCAGAGGAGCGCAGCACGCCGGCAGTGACCGGTGGAGGCATGGCCAGGGCGGTGACACTCACGCTGGGCGCCTCCAATGCCATCGGCAGACGGAGAGGGAACCTGTCTGTTGGGGGAAGCGCAGAGGAGCAATGGGGTGAGAGATTGGTGGGCAGAGGCGGCTGGGGGTCTACCTGGAGGGCAGGAGCACCGGGAGGAGCGGGAGCCTGCTGCTGTACCTGCCATGGCGCTTGGTCCGGGTGGGGTTTGTTGGGGGCAAGCAGCCCTCGTCTCCACGGCGCTCATTCCGCCAGCACCTGCTGCAGCCAGCCTTGCGCTGGGTTGATTTTTCCTACCGCAACAGCTGCCCATCTCAAGGATTGCCCATCCTGCTGAGGTTTCCTGTCCTGACTGATGGGTTCCCACCCGCACAATGGCTTTTAAACCGCATGATGGTTTCCCATGCCAATGAGGATTTCTCAGCCCCGTCATGGTTTCCTAACCCAAGGGTCTCCCATCCCCACGATTTCCCATCCCAAGCATGATTTTTGGGGGGAGGTGAATTTCCTGTGCAAGGGGAAGGGATGGGGCTGGCACTGGTGTCCCTGCAAATGCCGACACGTGTGTGCTGCCATATCCCTCCCCGGTGGTGGGGTTGGGGGGTTGGGGCGCTTTTAGGTCGTTTTTGTCCTCCCCCTCTCTGCCGTGGCAGGGGGGGAACTGCTGCTCCCAACCGTGGTGGAACCGGTGCCGGTGCTGGTGCCGGTGCCAGTTCCGTGCGGCCGGGATGGGGAGCTGTCAGGAAAATTTGGCAACTGGCCTGTGCCAACCGAGGAGAGAGGCCGGGATGCAAAGTAGAGCATTACAAGAGGCATTCTTGCATTTGTGAGCATGAGCTGTCCCATTAAAACGGGGGCACCCCGAATGCGGTCTTACACGTGGTTCTTACCCATGGTTCAAGCATTCAGGCGCAATGCGATTTGACCAAGTGCTGCTTAAGGCACACACACAGGCTGCTGCTTTGCAAAGCGCCTCTCATTCTGTGGCGGCGTCATCCATCTGCTTCTTTCTTGATCCAGACGTCCCGGCGGTCGGTCTTGCTGCAGTTCCGTATCTCTGATGGCAGATAAGGGGAGGGTTCCCCAGAGGTGTCGGAGGGGCTGGGATGCTGGCGTGATCTGGGTAGTCCAGGGGTATCCTTGCTTCTTCAGGGTGGGGGCTGTCCTTCTCCTCCTTGCAATGAGCTGGGGTCCTTCAGTCATGCTGACTGAACCATGACTGAGCAGTATCCAACGTCAACTAGATGGATCTTAAGAAATGTCATACAATTTCCTACTCTCAAGACTAATTGCTATGATAGTTTTTCCTAGCAATGAGATTTTCCTAGCAGTCCCTCCTTTTCTTTTGACCGTCAGGGTCACACTACACTCTTCCTTCTTTAAGTCATATGTTGAGCATAGAAGGTAGTAGAAGACTGGAAACGCACAGATAGATAATTACAAAGCCAAACAAGATAGTGACTACAACAACCCAAATCCTTCTAGTTCACAGGCCTCTACCTAAGTCTGGGAGCCAAGAGGTTAGCCACCCAACCAGATTCAGGAGAGATCCCTGCCTTGCTTCATGTGGTATTTTTAAATGAGTCTTTCTCTTGTTTCTATCAGTTTCATTTTTCTGGTCTTGACTTACATAAAACCCCAGGAGCTGTTATTCGACAATGCACATTCTCTGTCCTGTGCTGCTGAAAGGTGCTCTAGGGCTAATCCATTTGTGCGGAGGCACCAGAAAGAGAGAGTGCCAGCGCTTGTGGGGCTGTGAATGGGGTTCCCTGGATACTTGAAGCGCAGCAAGAGCTTTTGGTCCTGGCCCCTTTGGTGTGGGAGGAATCCCTGGACGTTTGCCGTTTCCAGGCTGCGCTCTGGCTGTAATCAGCGGGCCAGGGAGAGGGACTCTCGGGAACTTTTCTTTCTCCCTGCTTCCCCCCAGTTCCAATCTCTCTTAGAGGTAATGATGATTTGGCTTCCTGGCCACATCCTAGAGAAGGTAGATCCAGGATGGAAGTGTAGGCTGGGGTACACCTTCAGAGCTGTAGGCTGGGGTTGGAGTTCCTATTTGCTCATTCTAATTTCTTCTCCATATTGTGCACTAGGTAAGCATGGGGACAGCAGTGTAGTGCTCCTGCTGAGAAGCTGGGCTCAGTGTAGAATGACAAGAAGCCCACCCTGAGTGATACGGTGGGAGGCAAGACAGAAAAGGAGCACGGGCAAGAGAGCCGTTAAGGTAGCGGCAGAAAGCCATTCACTCCTGGATAGAAAGTGGGAAAGTGTGGGCTGGAGAGGCAGAGGGCTCTGCTGCTAACGCTGGCAGCAGGTAAGCAGTAACGGCTTCAGCATCAGGCTTGGATTTTGGGAATGCCCAAAGGCGACGGACGGGGCTGGTGCTCGTCCCTGAATGTTGGTGTGCTGACAATCTAGAGTGAATTCTGGGGTGTTCCCTGATGGCAGCCAGACTTAGCCAGGTGTTTTCTGTTAGACACAGAACTTAAAATGCCTTAAAAATGCATAGTGCGAAGACAGGAGAGCTTGGTGGTGGGTGGGAAGTGGAATGGACTGTGTCCTTGTATGGAGGCCATGGCGGTGGTCTCTCTGTAGGCGCTGGCTTTAAGGTGGACAAGCACGCGTTATCCTCTCTGCACCCTTGACGTACTGTCATCCTTCTTCCTTTTGCCCTCCCTCCATAGCCGTCTGACTCCTGGCCTGATGGCTTGTATTGCTTTCCTTATGGATGACCCTGCACACCATCGGTAGCTGAACCGGGCGGTGCCACAGAGAGGCAGCTCTTGATGGCCCTGGGAATCCCTGGGAAATGAGGGACATGCTCACCATAATCCCCTCTTTCTGCCTCCTTCTGGACATTGCTTGCAGGTTCACGGTGGGTCTCCCAGTGTCATTTAGCTGGGGTTTGTCGTCAACTCCTCGTAAGTGTTTGGGAGAGGGCGTTTCCCCGAGCTCAGTGCTCTCCTTTCTCACTCCTCCAGGCAGGCTCATCTGTCACTGCAGCTCTGGAGGACTTTGTGGAACCTGAGCAGCTGGGTGGCGAAACTGCTTGAAGTGTAGCAAGTAAGATGATGAGTAACGACATCTTCATACTAGATCCTGCATGAAGGCGTTGCATGTCAGCGAGCGTAAGTCATCTTTTCACGTAGGTTTAAGGCACAGTAATGAGACGCAGCTTTTTTTTCAGTTGGCCCTGTGCATCTGCGTAGCCTTAAAATAACGTAAGGCTATGTGAGACATGAAAGCTTGTCTGGCTTTCTGGGGGAAAAAAGGGTGCATTGGGGCGTGGGCCTGCTCAGGGAGGGAGGGAAGGGGAGGGAAGGGAAAGCGGGGCGGGGGAACATGACAGGAGGGGAGGGGAAGGGAGGGGAGCTGCCCCTTGGAAGTGTAGGGCAGCGACACTCCCCCATGGCGTGCGGGGAGATGTGCGTGTGTCCTCTCGTAAACCTGGCTCTCATCCAACACAGCATCCACTCTGGCAGAGCTATGTCTTTGTCCAGTCTGGCTCTGGCCTTTCACCTGTGACTGGACAGGCTTCCTTTTGGGGACAAGGCAGCATGCTTTCTCCAACTCTGTTAGTCGTTTGTTTGGGGAGAAAAGCAAAACATAAGGCATGTGTTACTAAGGAAGAAGGGAGGACTCCAGCCTCTGAAGAGCACGTGTAGCAGCAAACATGCTCGGAGTCGAGTACGCTGCCTTCCTCTCCTCTGAACTGTCTGCTGAAATGCAGAGCGCGGTGCCTACGGCAACAACTAGAAATGAACGTGCAAGGCACCCGCCCCTTGTGCCCCTATGGCCCCTCGCCATCATTTTCCAAACATTACCTTTATCTATTTTCCAGTAAAAGACAGCATATGTTGTGAATAGAATGGATTTGATTCAGCGTAGTAAAAACTGAGCAGTGCCATCGTTCGCACAGTTCTAATGGGAACACTGGTATTTGTGCCTAGGAGTGCGTTGTATTTCCTATTGAATCTGCTGGAACATTTCCCGAATGACTTTGAGTTGTACAGATAATGTACGATCATTTTGAGATCACGTAGGTGCGAGGTTTGCCCAACTGAACGTGGTGCCCTGTTCTACATCTGTCTGTCTCTAGCTAGCAATATGGATGTTTGTCCAGGGTGTCGTGTGCTTTTTGTTTCTTGCACTAAAAATGGTTTGGAGCGTATTTTTTGCCATTTTCCCCGTGTATCACTTAGCTTTTGGTTTTAAATCCGTTTTGGCCTCCTGGTTTTTGAAAATGTTATCAAAACCCCCTGAGAAACCATGATTGTTAAAGTTGGGGCTGTTTCTTACTTTTGCCTTGGGGGTTCAAACAAATACCAAAACCAACATATCCCTTATGTTTGGAGGACAGTTCTGTGCAGCTGAATGATTCCTTTTCGTGTCCTTAAATACCTGGGTATTTGTTCCTACAACTGTGAGATTGAAGTGCTGTTGTTTGGCCCCCTCTGGGTACGTAAATGTTTTGAATCCCTTGCCGTGAATGTCAGTAGCGTTGCTACGCAAAGTGGTATTCTGGAGCTCTGCATTTGATCTTTCCGCTTTACCCGATGAAGCAGTTGAACAGTTGAACAGTTTGTCTGCAAATGAAAATACCTGAAACCCAGCGTCCGCGCTTTGGCACAAGGTTAGAGCCTGGTGCATTTGTGGGTAAAATGCCGGTCATCTTTCTTACCTTCTGCCTGCAGTACATGTTTGGAGCTCGGTGACTTCAGGCTCGCCTGCTGCTTTACTTTCCCAAAGGCGAAGCCTTTCTTCAGTCTACCACCGCTTTGAATGTACCTTTGGAAAAGGGGCAGCGTTTTTCCTCAGGTTTGAAAACACTGTCCTGCTGCTGGTAAAATATAAATAAGTAACCCAAGGAAAGACTTATTTTGCCAGGCAACTATGCTGTGTTCGTAAAAGCATAACCATGTGCATGTATACATGAGGAGACATTAGCTGATTAACTGACCAACTCCACTGGAAAGAAGTTTCCTGTAGTGATGCTTCCTTCTCAAATAAACTCCAGGGGTTTTTGTAAGACCTTTTTAGCTGAAACTTGACAGCTTCCTTACCCCTTCGACGTTTAAGCAGTTGTGAGCATTTGCCGTCTCTGAAATATTCTGGAGCAAGAGGTCGATCTCAAGCGGGTTTGGCTGTTTTAGTTTCTTCTCGTTAACCACATCGGCACTCTGAAGGTGTCATAGGCTTGGCCTTTGTTTTGAACAACTACAAGTGACACTAGGTTGGAAATGCCTCTTTCAGTGACACTCGGAGGTTATCGTGCCGCCTTTCAGAGTACAGTGGAGGTTAAGTATTGCTATGTTTGGCTTGTAGAACTTGAATCTGTGTTTAATGTTTTGTGAACAGGTTGATGACTCTTCTGCATCTCTTTCTCTGGGCCAGCTTATTAGGGTATCTTCTGGTCAAATAAAAAAAATTTTGCTTTGTAGTTTGAAATCTCCTACTGTGATCTATAGCTGGAGAACTGTTGTAATGTGAACACAACTTTAATGTACTTTTTAATAATGATGCAAAGTATTTACAAAGTTTTTGTTATAACTTTAAAATGTGTGCATATTTGGATACTGTCCTGTAAGGAGGAGTTGCCAGTTTGGGAAGATAGAAGGGGAGTACCTTCTCAGCCTCAACGTCATGTTGCAGTATAAATCATCTTCAAGACACAAAGCAGCAGCATTTCAGCAGCTGTTTACCATTTTTTGAACGTTTTGTTAATTTTGCGTTGGAAAGGAACTAACACAATTTTTACATCAGAATTTAATTGGCTGTAAGTGATGGAAATTTCAGGGGGTTTGCAGCAGCGAAAATGGAAGCGTTTCTGGAGCATGGAGAATTACATGGCTGTTCTTGAATTTCTAGTCATTGTAGTTCTAGATCCATTGTGTGAATGTTGCGCAATTTCATCAGTTGTAGTACATATACAGTGGACAGCACAATCGAACTTGTTTGAAGGCAGACCGTGCAAATTGTGTAAATGTGCCGAATTGTTGATAGGAATATGCCAATGTGTATGTGTGGCATGGTAGCAGATGTGACCTTCTGAAACTGTTGTAATGCCATGTTTTGCTATGGAACTGCTCGCATTTTGTGCTCAACCATGTGTAACTTTGTCTGGGAAAGCACTTTGTGAAAGGCGCAGTGCTAGCCAGTGAACTTGCTGGTCTTTCAAGTTACAAAGGTTAGAGAAGGCAGGGCCTAATGCAAAGGAGCTGCTTCTTTCTTCTGAAAGTAAAGCTTGGAGTTCTTTGCCAAGAAAGAGAAATGTCTTCCCACTGGTAACTTCTTCCCTCTCTCACTGCAGAAATTAAATTGTGAAGCCGATGCCTCCGAAGAAGATAAAATCAAAGCCATGATGATACAGTCTTGCCATGAATATGACCCAATCAAGTAAGTGCTGATAATGCCAAATCTGTTCTTTGCAGACTATGGAAACATTGTAGAGATGTTTGTTTTAACAAGAGAGATACAGGCATACCTTTTTCTTTTTTTCCCAAAAACCCTTTAGTTACATGAAGGAAGCCTTGGGTCCACCTCCACCATCATAGACTTGCTTCCGTTGCGGAAAACCTGGCCACTATATAAAGAACTGCCCCACAAATGGGGTAAGACTGCGGGGGACTTCTGGTGTTACTTCTTAATTTTTTTTCCCTTGGCAGTTACATAACAGAGAGATGAATCCTCCTATTAGGAATTGTTTCTCTTGGGGTGAAATACAGAGGTTATATGGCAATGTTGCAAAGCCCTTCAAAACTCAAGGGAAACCTGGAAGTATAAATGAAAATGTTCTTTTTTCTAGGTCATGGACGTTAAATATGTCCATAGCTCTCCCTCTCTGAACTTTCATGCATATCTTTATATATTGCAATGTTACTGGAAACGTTTCTGGTTTGACCTCTTTTTAAGGCGAGTTGGGAGTTTTTAGTGTTTCGTATAAAACCCAGATATTTCTGTTGACCCCATCTGTTGAATGTTTGCGTGTTTGAATTACACAAGCCTCTGGTTGAGTATTCATGCCACTGAAGGTTAGTCACTGAATGTATATGCAGGAGGCAGGAATTCACCCTTCCTATAGAGATGGTGAATATGAGTTTCTCCAGTGACTGATTCGCAGCACCGAATTAAGCTCTCGCTCTGAATTGCTCTTTGGAGGAGGAGCGGGTTTGTGCCTCTTCTCTGAGTGGAGGGTGAGCTAAGGGATATTTCACCCTCAAGGAACCTGAAGTTAAGGCAAGGAATGTCAAATGAGTTCAAAACACTGCTCAAGCCTTTGGAACATCCTGGCTATATTCAGTTAGGAAAATCCGTATTTTAGTCGAGCAGCCCTTACGCTCGGTGAAAGGAGAGGATTAAAGGCTTTTGCTGCCTAAAATAATCATTGAAATGTCATTGTGTGAAGTGTGGGTCTTAAGGTGAGATATGTCTGCATGTCTTTTCTCAACAGGACAAAAATTTTGCATCTGTTCCCAGAATTAAAAAGAGCACAGGAATCCCAAGGAGTTTCATGATGGAGGTGAAAGATCCCCATACAAAGGGCGCTATGCTGACCAACACTGCAAGATATGCAATACCAACTATTAATGCCTAAGTATGGAATTAATGGGACGGACCAAAAAGCGAATGAGACAAACCACGCCGAAATGTCTGAGGGGCAAGGCACCCGAGTTGGCCAGCACCTGTAATGACGGGGGAGGAAGCATTGCCATTGTATCGTAACCTTAACATCTGTGATACTTTCTGAGATTAAAATCGGGTGGCCCTACCGTTCGTGCCCCTGGGAGCTGGTTAAACTTGTGCTGTGCTAAGAATCGGCATTTTTTCTGCAAAACATTTCAGTCGTGTTTACAGTGCAGTCGTTCTCTCTGAAAGCTCGTGTGGCTTCTGGTTTGTGTTTCAAAGGCTTCCTGCAAAATTTGACAAATGGCCGTTGGACTGAGATTTCCTCCCCCTCTGACTGTTATCAAATCCCATGGGTGAAACAGACCGATGTTTTCCTCTTGCGATAAACTAAGAAAACGCTACCGTGTGCTGACAAGAGGGGCTGTTTGAAAATGCACTTGGTAGCACTTCTGTCCTTCTGCCATGGCTCTCCTTTTGTAGAAGCTGTAAGATAGACTTCTTCCATCTCTAAACTGTAATTCCTCGGAGACTCACTTTATCCTGAGCCTGCAATTTCCATTTCGCCTCTGGCAAAGGAGAGGTGGGATTCCTTTCACCCGATGTCTAGCTGTCAAAACTATTATTGTTCTAGTCGGAGCTAGTTTCTTAGCTGATCCAATGAATAGGAGAGTTCTGCAGAAGGAAACTTGTTCCCATCTCCCTCTTCTAGTCTTGTGGCTATAGAAAAGTAGTTTAAACTGAATGCCTGCCTTTTAGAAGGCTCATGTGGAGGGAGAGGAATTCCATCTATTATCTTCCTTTGATAAAATCCAAAGCTTGGAAAAGCGTTCCTTTACCCATCTCTAACTTTTTTCTTTGTCCTTCCCCACCCCCTCCAGGGAAGCGTATGCCAGAGGGAAGAAGCAGAAGCCTCCCTTTTTACCAGAGGAGCCGTCCTCCTCCTCAGATGATCCTGTTCCAGAGGAGTTGTTATGTCTCATTTGTAAAGAGATAATGACTGACGCAGTTGTTATTCCCTGCTGTGGAGACAGTTGTTGTGACGAATGTAAGTGTTACTCCCGTGTCTGCTAGTTCAAAACATCACAGCTGATCTTGTGAAAGCAGGAATAGGAGATAACGAAATTCCGTTGTTACCAGTTCTGTGTCATACTTAAGTATACCCTGAATGGGAAAGGACTCTTCGCGTATCAAGGAAAAAAGAAGGCAGAAAGCTTTTTTCCCTTTTTACGTATCTAGTTACATGCTCTTGACCTGCAGAAGGGCGAGTCTGAGAAGAGTGCATCAGTGCGCAGGTGATCACAGGATTCGCTATCGAAGGCATTGAGTTTGTCCACAGCCCTTTCTCTCATACAAAACTATAGTGGCAGCTCTGGTGCCTTACTGTGGCCTGCAACAGACGGAGAGTTAGGCATTTAATCCACAGTCTTCTGCACGGGAGAGCTGGTTCAAACCTTCAGAACTCAAACCCACTGATGGTTTTTTGCGATGTGTTTTCTTCATTAGCCTTGAGGTTGGTGACTTCTCACTGTACTAGATAGTGGACAAAAGACTAGTGGACACATCAAGACACAGCCTACTCTGCATCCTCAAATGTTACAGCAGTGAAATACCAAAACTGTGGAGTTATTTGCCGCATACAATGTATTTTTTACACTGTTGAACATTTATAGCTTCATGCTCTCAATTCAAGACCGTCTTCACCCATTAATCAGAGACGGGGTTTTATAACTGATGAGAATGCCAAAAATGTCCTTAGTTTGGCTAAAACCTATTTGGATGGTTCTACTTAGACACAGGTGTTAGAACAGCATGACTGGACTCGGAGGAGCATACCTGCCCAACGTGTCATCAGGCAGCTGTTTCTCCCGATGCTTGATTTGCCAACAAGTTCCTACGCCAGGTAACACGATGACTTTTACGTAAACTGTTTGTAAGAAAAGTCTATTTGTACAAAGCTGAAAGGGAAGAAAATATTAATTGACATCTCCTTAAGCAAGGCTAAATTGAGTAAGGCTAAATGTACTTTTCAAATACCTTATCTGTTGTTACAGAAGCTTACAACTCTGGAGAGACATTCTGGAAAATTCAGGTCACGCTTTTATTTAACAGGCTTGCCTCACTGTCAGGTTTGGTGTTAACACTGAGGTACCTGAAATACAGATACTCTGCGTTACCCATCATTAATGTCAGTGTTTAACGTGATGTGTTCATCTATCTGTTTGTTGGTTTCTTTTAGGATTGAGAGCATTGATAGGAATACACAAGTAATTTTACTCCGTGGAGGCTTTTGTTCCTGCATCTACTGAGGTTTCATATTACCTTTTTGCAAATGCTTTCCTGCCTCCAGGCTGTGAACGACTTCAGAAATGGAGCTGGCTACACAAAAAGGCTCCGTAAGCAGGTTCGGCAGCAACAACAGCAGCAGCCGCCACCGCCACCACCTGCACCACCTCTCCTGACTGTTACACCTCCTGCTGCTCTGGTGACTGCTGCTGAACTTTCTGAATCTTCCTCTCTGTCAGTCAGCAGTTTGTTGGAAGAGAAGGTAAGTGCTATTTCAACATCAGCAGTGATCCTCGTACTTGTGTAGAGCTTATTTTCCAGCTGTTTGTTTGCATTGATTGACAAGGGCTGTCAGGTTCCTGTACTAAGGCAACCAGCATTAGCAAGTCTTCTGGGCCCCCAAGGACAATCAAGACCCACAGCTGGTAAGTAATGATAACTGGAGAATTTCTTTAAAAGAATAATCTTCAGCTAAACTGAATGGGATTGTTTTTCTTTTTCATCTCCCCTCTCCAATAGGTCATGCCATGAGAGCCAGTACAGTTCGCTCAGCAGGTGGCAGACCAGGCTGCGAACTGTAAGTATTCTACAGAAATTCAACATCTTGCTACTTGTAACCTGTTAAACGAGGCCATAACACAGAACTTCTCCAACAGCTGATTCAGAATGAAATGAGTATGCACAGATAGCTGTGGAGAATACAAGCGGTAATTAATTTTGAAATGGCTTAAGTTGCATTGGCTTTAAGAAAGGGGATCTGTGCTTGCTGGAGGATGATTTGAAATAAAACTCCAGTACATGACTGAAAAGAGGACTCTGAAAAACGAACGCATTCTGAGGAAACCGTAATGACGTATAGAAAATTTTTTCCAGTACACTTTGTTGTTGTGTATGGTAAACATCCCAAACTAAAACAAGACCAATGTCATGCTAAAACTTGCCCTAAAACTTGTAGGAATTCTAAACTGGTGTTGCTTAGACAGGACGTTCACCTTTTGCCTTTGCATGCAGTCTACTATTTCTCCTGTTGGCCATGTTTTGTTTCTTGGTGTCTTTTTGTAATAAAGGTCAAACTCTGATTGCCAAAAAGGTCAAACTTATTTTAACAGGGAAAAGAAAAAGTCCATTCTCGATGAGTTTACGGAGGATTTTGGTACGGAATGGACGGAAGATAAAAAGATTCAAAAGGAGCATAGACGTTCGTTTGCCAGGTCACTGCTTTACACGCTCGTAATGGAGAAGCAGGTTGCCTGGAAGAATCAGGAGCATTTGCACTCCACCTCTCTGTCGTTAGATGGATTGGAAGAGTCAAGGGATTAGCAGGGACAGGAGTTTCCTATGTAGGTTCCTCGCTCCGCTGTGGCAGAGATGACAGTTGACTGACAGTTATAATTTGGCAGCAGTTGTGAAGGAACAGGTGTCTCTGTTCCTAAAGCTTCTCTGCAACGACATCCTTCATCTCCTGACAGCCGCGAGAGGCTGGAAACGGAATCGGTGCAGCTGCTGGATGTTCTGTGTCTGCCTCTTCGGATTGTAACCATTCCCTCAAAGCCCTTTGGAGGAGATAAAGTGATTGTAACCTGGGCTGGTAACTGGTGGCTGTGGCTCGTATTTTGTTGGCATTGTTGAACTTTTCTTAGGAATTAAAAGATGAGACTTGTTTGTAAGGAAACCTTAAATTGGTGAAGGACCTTGAGAGGAGGAATGATGCTAATGGACACCTGCGGAATAATGTGAAATGGTTCCTTAGAAAACAATAAAAGAAAAACTTGTGAAGAAAACAGTCAGGGTAGCTGATGTTTTCTGTCCCCCCAAATCACTTGGGCAGGAGTCTGAAGAGCTCTCTGTTAGTAATGCTGTCGGTATCTTTCCCAGAGTAATGGCATTGAGTCCAATTCCTAGAGGCTGAGTTGAGCAGCTTTTAGGTCTGATTTTTCCTGACGTGCGGTCACTATCCTTGCTTAGAGCTAGAGGTATGTGCAAAATTTTGCTAGGCCATCTGGCTAGAAGTGTTGGTTAAATAGTCCTGTATGTCGGATTGCAGTGCAAGTCTTTTGCATCCTGGACAAGTTGCCAAAGAAGTAGTGAAGTTGAAGAGACTAAGGTGGCATTTTAAAATTGAGCTTTGCTGTCTTCAGGCTAAATTGTGCTTTCTTGATGGTTGATACTGCGCTGTAGCCATGAAGACTTGCTCTTTTTGCATCTTACTGCAACAAAACTGAGTTGCACTGCATGTAGCTGCGGAGTAGTGAAAGCTGTGCGTGTTCACGTACCAATAGAGGCCAGTCTACACCACCTGAAGTCAATGCACAGCTCTGGTGGCTCATGTGGTAGAGGTGAGTGGAAATAGCCTTACCCTTCCTGTATGTTTTTACATCTAACAAAGCAGCAGCTGTTGTGTCCTGTAAGCAGAAACTTTGACATGTTATCAAGTTCTTCAATTTGCAGTAGCGTTATGTCAGCAGCTGAAAGAAGCTTTGACTTAAGCATATGGAGAGGGAAAAAAAAAACAAAAAACAAACGAAATTCAGGAGGAAAAAAATGGGGGAGAGTGACTGTTTTGCAATAACTTCATTTATTTCTTTTGTGTTGTGTTTTTCTTAAGGTCCAGGTCTCCCTGTAGTGCTTCATCTTCCTCTAGAAGTTCCAAGTGAAGATCCAGTTCTTCCCACCCTCACTCCTGCTCTCGGTCATTGAGTCGTGCCCATTCCCCTTCCTACTCGCGATCTCCACCATAGCCACGAAGAGGCAAAGGGAAGAGTCGTAACTATGGCTCTAGGTCAAGGTCACATGGTTATCCCCGTTCAAGGTCAAGGTCACCCCCATGCAGAAGATACCATCCACAGTCAAGGCCTCCAGTATGCAGAGGCCAGTCTCCCACTGACAAAGGTACATCCATTCGGCTGCTCCAAACCAGGCCTTGGTTTTGCTGTGCAAAAAGGAGAGGGCTAAACAAGATTAATTCCCTCTCTTTGTCTTTAAGAATATCGTTAATTCCTTTCATAGCCCTTCTGTTTCCTCCCAGTCCTGTGTTCAAGAGCTGTCCCGTGGAAAGTTCAGCTGCTTTTCAGGAGAAGGCTGTCTAGAAATGAAATGAGGTTCTGCAGCTCCTGTGCAGTCCTGCCAACAGGTATTTTCATGGTTAGCTTTCCGCATGGCAGTAGCACGTGCAGAACCGCAGGGCTATTTCTGCAAGCGGAGCTGAGCACGTGCTGTGAAGATGTGGGCCTCTTGGCATGCTTACACCAGAGTCACAAAGCTGACTTGGAGAGAAAACCATGGAGAGCTCTGTGCCAGACGGTTTCCTGAGCCAGATTTGTAAAAAGGTAGCATGGAGAGTGTGGGAAAGGAACGAAGATTAGTGAGGAGGATTGTAGACACCTGAAAGAGAGCCGGGAGCGATGGCCAGCGGTCACCTCTGCTCCTTCCTCAGAGAGCGTCCCTGGGCTGCAGGGGTCGGGGTCGGTCCCTCTGGGGCAGAAGGCTTTGGGCAGGACAAAGGGCTGAGGCAGCCGGGGTGCTGGGGAGGCCTGGGGGCCGCACAGTGGGAGCCACAGGGCCGGCAGCTCCATGGTGCCTTCTGTCTGTTGGATGCTAAGGACTCTCGGGGGTTGCTGGCTCTGGCCATTTCTGTTTAGGGGTCTCCCAGGAGGGAATGTGGGGGCTCCCCGTGTTCTGCCCGGCCACAACAGCCCCCCCAGCTCCTCGTGGGGAGGGAAAGGCTTAACAAAAGAGACACCCCTTAAGTTGTTTGGGGTTTGTTTGTTTGTTTGTTTGTTTTTAAGGACGGTAAACCAAAACTCTTGTTTTCAACAGGAAAAAGACTGAAAAGCCCCTTACAGGTGGTGTGAAAAGCTCAGCTGGAGCTGAGCTGGAACTCCCAGCAAGTGCAGAGGACGTCTAGCTCCAGCCAGACTTTGCTACATTCCCCTCCCCTCCAAGTTCATCTTCCCAGCATGACGAAGGCAGGGACCTGCGTCTGCTGGCCCCTTCTGAGGTGCGTCCTCCTGAAGAGCCTGCAATGTACGAGCCCGTAACAATTAATGGCTGAGACAGTGGGAAGGAAAAGATGTGTTCCTTGCCTTTCCTCTGCTCGCGGTTGGGACAAGGGAAGGGAGCAGGCCTGCTGTCCTGCAGCTTGTCACGCCAGTAAGACACTCTTTACTTCTCAGGAGCCCCAGCGGGAGGGGGAGATGCTTAAGGGATGGCTTTGGAAAAGGAGCGAAGGAGCAGATGGCAGGCTGCCTTACCCTTCCTGCGCAGGGTCTGCCGGCCCTGCTTTTACAGTCTTGTCTCCCCCAAGGTTAGTTTGGGTTCCCATAGAGTACCTGCGAGCTCTGGTATTGTAAGCACCCAGTTCCGTCTTTGGGAACGCAGCAGGGCCTGGAATCTCTAAGACTGGGGAGCTGATGGGTAAAAATGGCAGGTGTTTCTTTTTACCCATTCCCCCTGTGGGCTGCACCAGTCCAGCTAGCTGGACAAAGCAGCGGCGTGAGAAGAATTGAGCCCTTTGAGGGATCGTGCAAAGGACGCAGGCCAGACGGCGCGAGCGAGGCTGGGAAGTGGGGTGCTGGTGCTGGTGCCGGGGCCGGTGCTGGTGCCGGGGCAGCGCTGCTCGGCCAGCCCCTGCCTCCTCCCAGCACCACTCTTTCCTCTGTCACGCTGTGGGCATAGCTGGGCATAGGCAATGCCAGCCCCCAGCCTTAGCCACCCTCTGAGGCCACCATCTTCCTTTAGCCATGAGCAAGATCTCAAATGTTGTGGCAAATGTTGTGTTGTGGCAAATGTTGTGTCTGCAGCCCTGCTCTTCTGTTCTCCCTGTAGGGTCCTGGTCAATCAAACAGGCTCTATCCTTGGAAATGAGCACTGTGGCTAAGGACAGACTCCTCTTGGTGGACACCAGCCAAGCTGTGGGAATGTCTCTGGCACACACGCTATTCCAATTTTCAATCCCAAAGGCGCTGGAATTAAGGCAGCTCCAACAGGAATAAAACTTGCCGTTTTGACTGAAAGAGGGGAGGAACCCCCAGCGCTGAAGAGCTGTTCGTATCCTGCCAAGAGCCACATGGAAATGGAATCGGTGGTGAGCTTAGGCAGGAATACTCATGTCCGTGGAGCAGCACGCTTGGGCGTTAAGGCTTTATTACACTTGTGACGTGCAGAAACAGACTCCACAACCCCGGAGGTTGTAAAGTAGGTATGTTTATTCAGCGCTGGGCAGCACGGGGGGTCATCCCGCCAAAGTCGTGCGCGCCCACATGGTGGCTTGTCCTGGATTGATACGACCAAGTGTTACATATACGTAAGGTTTCCCCATACGCCTAGACATATGCATGACCTGTCCCCGCTTTGTCTTAAAATGAGCCCCCAGAGGTCGTTTCCATAAACCCCTCCCTGTGCCCCTCCGAGCACAGGCTTGCACAGTGCCTCCTGGTGGTGGTCGCGGGGGGTCGTGGGGATGAAGGCTGAGGACTCTTCTTCGTCACCGCTAGTAACCCCTTGCTCTTGCGCAGACTCAGTTGCTCCTTGACTCTTGTCCAAACGGCAGGGTCGGTTTCAGCTGGTTTTTAAGACAAGTTTCTGTTCTTATCAGGAACTGTCCTTCGCTGAGAGATTACAAGACTCCTTACTTCAATCATTTTGTACAATCGTTAAACTTTTATAGTTACACTCTAAAGCCCCTTTTCAGTCCCCCCTTTTCTATACAGTTAGTAAATTCTTTTACTATATCTTATTTTAATATAAGGTTTCTTGATCTAACATCTTCTCAAAATATTTGTTAGATTCAAGTTTTCGTTGAAGTTGGTTCTTTTTCCATTCGCTGTAGGAATCCCCTGTGCTCTGGAAATACCTCCAAGCACACCGAATTATTACACACAGAGCCAGGGGCAGAATTACAACTATAATTGTCATAATAAACAATTGTTTTAACCACGCCAAGTTTGGTAAACAAGATGTTAATTTTTCTATTAAGTCACTAAATCCCCCAGATGTGTTATCTTGGGCCACTTCATGCAAGATTTTGGTTTTTTCCCAAATTTGAGATAGATAAATCTTTTTCAGTCCTTTTGTCTTGGCTAACATAGGTACAGCAATCTTCACCAATAACCGTACACAAACCTCCTTCTTTAGCAAAAAGCAAATCCAGCCCTAGCCTGTTTTGAAGCGTTACTTGTTTTAAGGAAGAAATTCCTTTCTGTAGAGCTGTGAGCGCACTTAAACCCGGTATCAGGGAAAACTGAACTTAAACCGAGTATTGGGGGAGACTGAACATAAACCCGGTATTGGGGGAGACTGAACTTAATCCAGGAATCAGGGGAGACTTAACTTAAACCAAATATCTCTTCTCTTCTCTTCTGTTCTATTCCCTGCACTCACGATGAGGCGCAGAACAAGGAGACCACTCTTTGCCTGAAATGCCAGGGGGTTTACAGCTCCAGAAACACTTTCGAGGACACAGATCAAAAGGGATACAAGTAGAAACAGGATTTTATTTTAGTTTACTTAATTTTACTTTATTTTTGCCGCCAGCGACCGGCTATTCCCTGAGCACGTGAGCAAGACCTGCCTCCTCGGCCCACAGGCTGCTCACGCCTCCCAGGAGATGCTCAAGCCCGATTCTCCCTCCACCTGCTGCCACCTCAGGGCCTTCCCAGAGGGGCAAAACGCCCGCGGCCTGATCCATCGGGGGGGCAACGATCCTTCCTGCGCCTGGCAAGGCACCAGTGGCTGCTCCAAAGCACCGGGACCCCCGCCAACATCTCTGCATCCCATTCCTCACGGCTGCTGCCACTGGCTCCGCAGGGGATGAGGACGGCGAGCTCTGCAGTGCTCTTCAAGAAGGCATTCCCTTGCTCTTGCCACTGCTAGCCAGCTGAAAAGGCCAGCCAGCCTCGGGAACCTCCACGTGTTGGTGGTTCTTCTCGTCTCCTGCAGCCTCGGCGAGCCTCCTCCGGCCTTCCTCCCTCAGCCCTCGCCAAGTAACTCCACCGCCTCCTCAAGGACTTCCTCTCGCACTTTGTCTTTGGGCTGCCCCCAGGCCAGCTATGGCAGCGGGCCGCGGGAGCGTGCTCCCTTTTATACTGTCCCGGGGCATGGTGACTGCTGCGTTGCCGGGTGGTGGCACTGTGACACGGGGGGGACGGGGCCCCCCCTGCGCAGCCCCGCCCGCCGGCCCTCCGCCCAGCATCCTTCCCAGGAAGGCCTTTGGGCTGCTGGCCCCGAGGCAGTCCCTGGGCCCAGGAGGCTCAGGGGGCTGTCCCTGCCCTTGCTGGCCATGCACTGGGCACAGCTGCTGGGCGTCCCGCTAAATACAGCTGGACATTCAGACTGCGTCGTGAAGGCTGTTTCTACCATAGCCATTCATTTGGTTGTGGGGATGCCAGAGGTGAAAGCAAGGCTTTGGGTTCCCTCTGCGTGAACTGTGCAGAGACGCAGAGCACGTGCAGGATGGCCTCGCCGCTCCTGACCGATGCACCAAGGGGCATTTGCTACTACCCTGCTTATGGTGAGGTCTTCTTCTGGGAAAGAAGTCCCAAATTGTTTTCTCTTCTTGACCGTCTTTTTCCTTGCACTCAAGAGCTTTTCTCCTCCTTTGGCCTTCACCCTCAAGACCTTTCCTGAAAGTGACGGCAGCCCTCTCAGCCTTTGTCTTGCTCCTGCTCGTCGTCTTCACCTCAGCTAGATAGTCCTGAAGGATCCCTGGAGGTCCCTGCCAACTCAACCCTTCTCTTCTCTTCTCTTCTCTTCTCTTCTCTTCTCTTCTCTTCTCTTCTCTTCTCTTCTCTTCTCTTCTCTTCTCTTCTCTTCTCTTCTCTTCTCTTCTCTTCTCTTCTCTTCTCTTCTCTTCTCTTCTCTTCTCTTCTCTTCTCTTCTCTTCTCTTCTCTTCTCTTCTCTTCTCTTCTCTTCTCTTCTCTTCTCTTCTCTTCTCTTCTCTTCTCTTCTCTTCTCTTCTCTTCTCTTCTCTTCTCTTCTCTTCTCTTCTCTTCTCTCCTCTTCTATTCCCTGCACTCACGATGAGGCGCATAGCAAGGAGACCACTCTTTGCCTGAAATGCCAGGGGGTTTACAGCTCCAGAAACACTTTTGAGGACACAAATCAAAAGGGATACAAGTAGACACAGGATTTTATTTTAGCTTCCTTGATTTTACTTTATTTTATTTTCTGTCTTCTTATGTTGGTTTATGTTATTTTAGTTTAGTTTCTTTCATGTGATGTTGTTGTATTTGATTTTATTAAATTTTCTTTGGGTTTATTTTTTATTATTTTATTTTATCTTGGTTAATCTTACTTTACTTTACCTTGCTTTATGCGTTTTTATTTTATTTTGTTATTTTCTCTTACTATTATTTAATTTTATCTGATTTTATCTGAGGCTATTTTAGGCTATTTTGCTGAATCTCTTTCAGAGCCGATGCTCACAAGCATTAACACAGTGCGCATGTGTAGCCAGGAGCAGGCTGATGTGTTCTTCAGTTTAGTTGGAAAAATCATGCCCTGCAGTGTGGCAAAGGAAAGCCGCAGAAAGGAGCAGCAGGAATACGGGCCAAGCAGTCCCTCGTTTCTCAACAGTGCAGAAGAACTTGAAGAAGGAGGATGGGTCCCGACCACACCCAGGAAAGTTGAAGAAGAAGAGGGGTGTGATGCCCTGGGGTATTTTCACAAGTAGGACACGCGTCGATGACAAGCACACCTTTTGCCTTCCAAAACTTGCTCCGCTGTGCTTCTTGGCCAGGGAGGCAGGAAAAGCGCTCTCCTGCTTGGATCGTATGCAGGGAGAGCTGAAAATCGGCAGCTCCGGAGGGCGCAGCAAGCCTGGAGCCCTTCCAAGCACAGGCTGTTTTGCACAAGCAAGAACACCTCGGGCAACGGAGCCAAGGGAAGAGCAGAGGTCGCTCCTGCTCCAAACCTGCAATGGGCAAAAGAGCCAGGGAGCGCCAGGGCACAAGCGGCGCCTCGGAGGTGAAAGAGCAGCAGTCGGGGCTCTGTCCTCCCTTCTGGCCGCAGGAGGATGCCCTGGGCCGCGCCACCACAGGCCGTCTCTCCTCCTCACCGCCCGAGGTAGGCCCTGGGTGCTGGGCTCAGCACGGGCGCTGGGACTGGGGACAAAGCCCCGTCTCCTGCCAGCTGCCCGTGGCCATGCCAGCGGCTCCCGCCACGCAGCTCCTCCTGCCCAGGGCTGGGGCTGGAGCACAGACAGAGACGCAGTTTGGGAAAGACTTGCCGATCCAGAGCAAACCCAGGGCAGCTCCTCAGTGTCCCGGCGGGCTGAGGAGCTGCTGCGCTGCGGGGGGAGCGGGCGCAGGGCGGCTCTGGGAGGAGAGGCCCGGGCTGCCTGAGCCGGCCCGGCAACAGCCGCCCCATTGGCCACAGCTGAGCCAATCAGCGGAGCCGGAGGCGGGCTGTCAGTCCCAGCCGGCCTGGGGCGGGGCCGGAGGGGGCCGAGGTCGAGGGGCCTGAGGAGAAAGGGGCGAGAGCCAGGCCGGGGGCAGCTGGGCCCCAGGGGGAGCAGGGCCAGGGCCAGGGCCAGGGCCAGGGGAGCTGCAGGAGCAGGAGCAGGTATGTGCCAGTGCGGATGGGCCTGGGGCAGGGGCCTGGAGGCCTCACTGCCCACGGGCCCTGCCATGGCCCAGTCCCCAGCCCTGGGCCCGAGGGCTCAGCCCCACGGCCAGCCCCAGCAGCAGGGTCAGAGCGGTTCCTGCTGCTGCCCCGAGGGTCGCCAGCCCCAGCCCTGCCAGCTGGAGGTGGGTGTTTCATGTCCGCAGGCCAGGGGAAGGCAGAGTGGCCTCCTCTCCAGCAGGCGGGTCCAGGCTTTGGAGCAGGCATGCTGAGGTGGGGACAGGCCAGGGGCCTTTGCTGTCCCCAGGTCTTCGTGTGGGTCTGGTGCTGATGGACAGCCCCATCTCTGCTGACAGCCTTTGATAAATGGGGATTTCTAGACATGGAAGTTGTTTCTGCCCCCAGGTGAGAGCACGCACCAGGGCTTTGTTGCCAGAGAAGCCAGTGGGGAGCGCTCCTGGCTGGATGCAGCTGCCTTGGCAGATGCTTGTGCCCCTCTCTCAGCCCCAAGGTCTGATACCTGCCTTTGCCCCCAGCCAAGCTGTGCTGCCGGCTTTTGGGAAATGGTGATCCAAGCATAGACCCACCATCTGTTGGTGACCTGAATCTCAGGTCTGAGGCAGAGCCATCGTGGGGCGACGGGAGCCACCTCCCTCCGACCCGTCAGCTGACATGCATTGACAAGGTCACGCACTTGTCCTACCATCACAGATTCCTTTATTTGCTCTCTAGTTGTAGTTCAAAAGAACCGGGGCCTTGCTGGGGGGCTCCCAAAGGCAGCCGCCAGCTTTGGTGGCAGGACGCAGTTAAGGATGTCCCTCTTCAGCAGGACCAGGATGAGGACGGCGATCTGCAGGAAGGCGAGGAACAGAAGAAGTCTCCTGTGGGACAGGAGAGGGGTCAGGCAGAGCAGGGGGCAAATTTCTCTCAGCTCTTTCCAAGCACCCTCTTTGAACACCACCGTGGGACCTTGCAGCGTGGGGGGCACAACACTCCCCCCAGTCAGGACTGGGGCGAGGGGCCCGGCCATCTCTCTCGCCTCTGCTCTACGTCTCCCCAGTGAGCCCCAAAATCCCTCCCTATGCGCCCCCCAAGTTTGGAAGAAAAGAAATACTGAAACATTTCATCCCCAAGAAGTCCAAAGCTGCCTAATACCCTTGGACCCCTGGCACGAACAGCCCACTGCCTGTGGAAGAGCCCCGGCACCCCGCCCCAACCCCCGCTGGGCAACTCACCTC
Source organism: Nipponia nippon (assembly GCF_047370975.1). Taxonomy (NCBI): domain Eukaryota; kingdom Metazoa; phylum Chordata; class Aves; order Pelecaniformes; family Threskiornithidae; genus Nipponia; species Nipponia nippon. The sequence goes on from NW_028262374.1 coordinate 330,311, forward strand.
AGCCAAGAAGTGATCCTGTGCCTCCTGGACACCCGCTGCTCCTCCTGCAGGCCAAGGCACAGCAGCGACATGTGTTGGGGTGTGCGAGGTTGCTGAGGTTTGGGGGCTCAGACCCCCTGCCTCGTCCCCGCTCACATCAGTGCCCCCATGTCCCCCAGGCACAGCGCAGACCCTTCCCTCCCCAACGCCCACAGCGGGCTTGTCTGTCCTACCAGCCGCACAGCCACCATCTCCTGCAGCAGCGACTCGCCTCTCTCCTCTGCCTGCGCCGTCTTCCCCCTGCTACGGACACCATGGGGTTCTGGGCTGTGAGAAGAGACCTCGGCCGGCATGGCGCCGTGCTGGGGGGCCAAGAGGGAGCCAGGGAGCTGCCCAGCCTCTGCTGGGGTTGGCACCAGGCACCCCTGGCATCCCAGCACTGCACAGACCCACCCCCCACCCCTGTCCTCCCCACGCCTGCTGGAGCTGCTCAGAGTTGTGCAGAGCTGCTTCCAGGAGTCCCAAATTGCTGAGAGAGGTTTTTGAGCCGCTCGGGAGCAGACCAAGGGCTCTCCAGAGCAGGCTGGAGGAGTGGACAGGAGCCAGAAAGATGTCTGCAAGTGGCAGAGGTCTGCCCGAAGCTGCTCAGCAGCCCCCACCCCGCTGCCCCACATTTCCATCAGGGCCCCATCGCCACTCACAAAGCTGTTGGCTCTCGGAGGCGTTCCCGTCTCTCCTGGAGGCGCTGCAGCTTATTCCTGAGCAGCTGGACAAGCAAAGGGCCCGGTCAAGAGTCCATGCCATGCCTGCTCTGCGGGGGCTTCCCCCCACAACCACGTTGAGCCCTCCTCCCCCCTGTCACCACTACCTTCTTGACCTTAACGTGCTCCTGAACAGCTTCTGTCAGCTCTGACCACTGCTCCTTCTGCAAAGCAAGCGGGACACATTGCAGAGAGACATGCTGGGAAAGGGCATGTGCAGTCAGTCCCCAGGGCCCGGGAGGTCAGGCCAGGGCCAGGGCAGCAGGCACCTGGGTGTCCTAGGGCTGGCACCATTGCCCAGCAGCTCTGGCCACCCCCGAGGCATTTAGGGATGCGGGTCACAGACCTTCATCAGCTCCCGCACTGCTGTGCCTCCCGCTGCCTTTCCCCGGAAGAGGGCTGCCTGGGAGAGAAGAGGGAACAGGAACGTCTCCAGGAGGGGCAGGGGGTGGAGGATGACCCCCATGACACCGGCCAGAGCCCAACACTCCACTACCCCGCACCCCACCTCCAGCCCATGCCTGGGTTCCTGTTTTGCATGGCGTCCCCTGACACACAAGTGAGGCTCACTCATCCCACCCCCTTCCCCAAAGCCGTACTGCTGTGCCTGCAGACCCACAGCAGGCTCCTCTCTGCACCACAGCCACAGCCAAGAGCCCGGGGGATCTGCACAGGCCTAATCGCTCCACCACAGACGCCCTCTCCCAGAGGAAATCTCCCTAGCCACACCGCTGCCCGTGGCTGCTGGGGTGCATGGACCCACCACTGGCACCCCCCTCCCTGACCCTTTCAGGACGGGCCTCCTTTTCCCCTGTACCTTCTGTGCCTCTTCCAGGCTCGCGGCTGCCTCCCAACTTGCCACTGGCACGTGCTCCTGTGGGAGAGGAGGGGAAGAAAAGGAGCCATCAGGGCAGCGGGACACTGCCACGAGTGCATTCCCCTCGCCATTATCCCCTCCCAGCTCCCCTCGGGCACTGCCGTTGCCCTCGCGTCCCCTCGCCTTCCCAGCCCTGCAGGCACCAGGGGCAGACAGAGGGACCCCCAGGCCCAACGCTGCACGCAGTCCCCATCTGGAGCAACTGGCTCTAAGTGACCCTGCTCGAGCAGGGGCATTGCACAAGACAAGACGATCTCCAGAGGTCCCGTCCAACCTCAAGCACTCTCTGATGCTGTGAACTCACCTTCGTCTGGGCCACCAGCCGCTCCAGCGCGGGTGCTGGCACAGGTACAGCCCTAAGCCCGCGGGCACAGCCACGCGCGGGCACAGCCACGCGCGGGCACAGCCACGCGCGGCCTCATGCTCCGCAAACACAGGCGCACCCACACTCTCTCACGCAAAGGAAGGCCACGCACGTGCACAGTCAGGGATGCGCAGGGCTGGCACGGGAGCCTCCCCCCAGCGTAGGGCACCGTCTGTCGTCTGCACTCACGTGACTGCGCGCCCTCCCCTTCGCCAGCGGTCCTGTGCACTCGCACGCACTAGTTCCGTGCCGAGCTTGGCCCGCGCCAGCTGGGTGCTGAGCACGTGGCAGGATACGGTGGGGGGCACCAGGGACCGCTGAGGAGAGAAGCAGCTTCCTCTGCCCTGCTTTGTCAGGTGCCCGCGGGGCCCCTCTGCACGGCGGACGCAGCACAGGTCGTTGGCGAGTACTCTCCAGACTCCTGCCCAGCACCACTGAGGTTCTCCTCCAGGTGCTGCCCTGCCTCTGGGAGCAGCCCCCTTTGTACCCACAGGGGTGCCCGTGTCACAAGGCCAGAGTGACATCACGGTTACACGGCCACCACTGCCCACTGTGACGTGGCAATCACCTCCCTGGGGCTGGCGCCAAGCTGGCCGTGGGGCCCAGCCATGGCCAGGGGGAAACGGGGCATCACTCTCAGCATCCACTCTTAGCGCGTGGGCGGGAGTACCATTTTCTGAGTCATCACCTGCAGAAAGGACTCAACGTTTATCTGCCCTGACCCTTCTTCACTGACTTCCCAGATAATTCTCTTCATCTCCTCTTCCCACAATTCACAGCCCAGAGCCCTGACGATTATCTTCCACCACTCATGGCTGCACTTGTACCAAATATCTCTTCTCTTCTCTTCTGTTCTATTCCCTGCACTCACGATGAGGCGCATAGCAAGGAGACCACTCTTTGCCTGAAATGCCAGGGGGTTTACAGCTCCAGAAACACTTTTGAGGACACAAATCAAAAGGCATACAAGTAGAAACAGGATTTTATTTTAGTTGACTTAATTTTACTTTATTTTATTTTCTGTCTTCTTATGTTGGTTTATGTTATTTTAGTTTAGTTTCTTTCATGTGATGTTGTTGTATTTGATTTTATCAAACTTTCTTTGGGTTTATTTTTTATTATTTTATTTTATGTTGGTTAATCTTATTTTATTTTATGCGTTTGTATTTTATTTTGTTGTTTTATTTTATCATTTTATTATTTTATTTTATATTAGTTTATTTGAGGCTATTTTAGGCTATTTTGCTGAATCTCTTTCAGAGCCAATGCTCACAAGCATTAACACAATGCGCATGTGTAGCCAGGAGCAGGCTGATGTGTTCTTCAGTTTAGTTGGAAAAATCATGCCCTGCAGTGTGGCAAAGGAAAGCCGCAGAAAGGAGCAGCAGGAATACGGGCCAAGCAGTCCCTCGTTTCTCAACAGTGCAGAAGAACTTGAAGAAGGAGGATGGGTCCCGACCACCCCCAGAAAGGTAGAAGAAGAAGAGGGGTGTGGTGCCCTGGGGTATTTTCACAAGTAGGACACGTGTCGATGACAAGCACACCTTTTGCCTTCCAAAACTTGCTCCGCTGTGCTTCTTGGCCAGGGAGGCCGGAAAAGCGCTCTCCTGCTTGGATCGCATGCAGGGAGAGCTGAAAAGCGGCAGCTGCGGAGGGCGCAGCAAGCCTGGAGCCCTTCCAAGCACAGGCTGTTTTGCACAAGCAAGAACACCTCGGGCAACGGAGCCAAGGCAAGAGCAGAGCTCGCTCCTGCTCCAAACCTGCAATGGGCAAAAGAGGCAGGGAGCGCCAGGGCACGAGCGGCGCCTCGGAGGTGCAAGAGCAGCAGGCAAGAACTGAGCCCAAAGGGCCCAGAGGAGCCCTGACAAGGGGCTGCGCTCAATGCTGTTAGAGAGGAGAAGCAGCAACCCCCCGGGGGCCACCCTGGGCGTCCGCCCTGGGAGTCTAGAAAGCGTCCTCCCCCCGCATGCGGGGCACAAGGGCCACCTTCGTGGAGCAGGAGCAGCAGGCACCTAGCCAAAATGGCCCAAAGGAGCCCTGGCAAGGGGCCGTGCTCAGTGCTGCAGAGGAAGGCAAAAAACCCCCGGGGACACTTGCTAGCCCAGCGTGGGGGAAAAAAAGCCTTCCTCCCCCCAGCTGCAGGGCACGAGAGGCCATCTTCGTGGTACATGAGCAGCAGGCAGTAGCCCAGCCAAAAGGGACCAGAGCAGACAGCCCCAGCTGTGTTCCTGTCTGAAAGAAGAAATGTGTTTGCTTGTGTCCTTGTTTCAGCTGGGATAGAGTTGATTTTTTCTTCCCAGTAGCTGGTACAGTGCTGTGTTTTGGATTTAGTATGAGAATAATCTTGATAACGCACTGATGTTTTGGATGTTGCTAAGTAGTGATTACACCAGTCAAGGACTTTCTAGCTTCCCATGCTCTGCCCGGTGCACAAGAAGCTGTGAGGGGGTACAGCCAGGACAGCTGACCTAGACTGGCCAAAGGGCTATTCCATACCATATGACGGGATTCTTACTATATAAATTGGGGGGGAGTTGGATGGGGGGCAGCGATTGCTGCTCAGGAACAGGCCGGGTATCGGTCGGTGGGTGGTGAGCAATTGTATCGTGTATCACTTGCTTTGTATACTATTATTGTATATTATTATTATTATTATTATTATTATTATTATTGTTATTGTTATTGTTATTGTTATTGTTATCATCATCATCATCATCATCATCATCATCATCATCATTACTACTCCTACTCCTACTCCTACTCCTACTCCTACTCCTACTCCTACTCCTAGTACTATTCTGTTCCATTTTACTTCAATTATTAAACTTTTCTTATCTCAACCCATGGGTTTTCTGACTTTCACCCTTCCAATTCTCTTCCCCATCCCACTGGGGTGCGGGGAGTGAGCGAGCGGCTGCGTGGTGCTTAGTTGCTGGCTGGGGTTAAAACATGACAGTCCTTCTTGGTGCCCAACATGGGGCACAAAGGGTTTGAGATAATAACAGATTAACCAGAGTGTATTAAGGAATTTGTATCTGTTAACAGTTGCCCGTCATAATTTTGATTCATCTGCTCTCGGTATTAGTCTACTTGATCTGCACCATGCTCTTGTTTTTGCAGTACGTGTTAAAGATTGGTGTTGGTTTTTGCAGTTTGCTGTTCTCTGCAGTGACTGGTGATGTTTTGCTTTGGAGACTTCTTATTAAAACACTGACCTTGAGTGTTACCTGGTATTTGGGTTTTGTACTGAAGACATTACTGTACTTCGGGTACCACCTCATGGAGACAATTAGCAATTATACCTCTTCCTCTGAGAGGCTTTTTATGGAGGAAATACAGAATGGCACCTTCGCTGCCTTCTTCTAGGATGCTTCATCCTTCGTTACAACAACTTTTTTGTATCTCCAACATCCTTCGGTAGTTAAGATAGATCTATTGATAGTTCTTGGGAATATTGTTTCTGTTTTGTCTAAGGTTAATAAGCATTTTAAGAATATCATCCAGAGATCTGCCCCAAGGCTGGATAGTTACGAGTGGCAGGGTGTGTGGGAGAGTATGGGACATTCACATCCTTGGCATAGACTAACTCAGGAGAGGGTATTGCAAAGACCCAAAAGGGTACCGGTGGGCTTTTGGTATAGCTGCCTCGGAGATGGAGGAAATTAAACAGCTGTCTACCCTGCCTGGTCTCTCGAAGGACCCTTCTATTGCGGGGCTGCTGAGGGCCGAAGAACAAGAGGTGCCAATCGCTACCACAACAGTGCACCGGCGGCAATATCGCACCAACAGAGACTCCCTGTTCCCATCCATAAGCTGATTCGTCGACTGGAGAGCCAAGGAGTGATCAGCAAGACTCGCTCACCTTTTAACAGTCCCATATGGCCAGTGCGAAAGTCTAATGGAGAGTGGAGACTAACAGTAGACTACCGGGGCCTGAACGAAGTCACGCCGCCGCTGAGCGCTGCCGTGCCGGACATGCTGGAACTTCAATACGAACTGGAGTCAAAGGCAGCCAAATGGTATGCCACAACTGACATTGAAAATCAAACATACAATGGACTGTTAAAGACTACACTAAAAGCAAAGGGCGGTGGGACATTCAAACACTGGGATACACATTTAGCAAAGGCCACCTGGTTAGTCAACACTAGGGGATCTGCCAATCGAGCTGGCCCTGCCCAGTCAAGACTTTGACGTACTGTAGAGGGGGATAAAGTCCCTGTAGCGCACCTAAAAAATATGATGGGGAAGACAGTCTAGGTTACTCCTGCCTCAGGCAGAGGTAAACCCATCTGTGGGATTGCTTTTGCTCAAGGACCTGGGTGCACTTGGTAGGTGATGCGGGAGGATGGGGAATTCTGATATATACCTCAAGGGGATTTGATTTTGGGTGAAAATAGCCAATGAACTGAATTGTAGAATGGTAGTTGCTATATATTACCGGATGTCGTCACTTCAATGATTACTATGTGCCATATCAACAGTATACAGTAAGAATCACCCAGATTAATGAAGAATGAACTTTGAGGAAACCGAGCAAAGTGCAGCGGTGATGGAACCAGAACTGGCTTCAGCATGCAACAATCCAACACCACACACCATCTCTCCTGCCCTGAAAGACTGTTATGACAGATGGAGCCCAAAGTCATGGACTAAATCAACGCAACAAACATTTTAGAGGGATAGCCTATAGACTAAGGAAATTATGTCTGTGTGTCTGTGTGTGTGTCTGTGTGTGTGTCTGTGTGTGTGTGTCTGTGTCTGTGTGTGTGGTAGTGATTATTTGGAATGTATTCGAAAGTGTAACACCTGGGCATGACGTATATGCTATGGAATAAGGGGTGGATACTGTCCCGGTTTCAGCTGGGATAGAGTTGATTTTTTCTTCCCAGTAGCTGGTACAGTGCTGTGTTTTGGATTTAGTATGAGAATAATGATGTTTTGGATGTTGCTAAGTAGTGCTTACACCAGTCAAGGACTTTTTAGCTTCCCATGCTCTGCCCGGTGCACAAGAAGCTGCGAGGGGGCACAGCCAGGACAGCTGACCCAGACAGGCCAAAGGGCTATTCCCTACCGTTTGACGTCATGCTCAGTATGTAAACTGGGGGGCAGTTGGCCAGGGGGCAGTGATCGCAGGCTGGGCATCGGTCGGTGGGTGCTGAGCAATTGTATCATGTATCACTTGCTTTGTATATTGTATATTGTATATTATTATTATTATTATTATTATTATTATTATTATTACTCCTCCTCCTCCTCCTCCTCCTATTCTACTTCATTTTACTTCAATTATTAAACTGTTCTTATCTCAACCCATGAGTTTTCTGACTTTCACCCTTCCAATTCTCTCCCCCATCCCACTGGGGTGGGGGGAGTGAGCGAGCGGCTGGGTGGTGCTTAGTTTCTGGCTGGGGTTAAACCATGACAACCTGTCTGAACAAACTGTTCTTTTAGGCAAAACACCATTATTCACATTGAAAACAGCAGAAAATGCTACTGCTTCTGCCCATTCCTGCTACAAAACGACCATAATCACCTCTTAGAAACAACCAGGAAAAAATAATACACACACACACACAAGCACACACATCTCTATACCTAGACCTACCTGAGTGTGAAAAGCTGAGCTGTGACTTGCAGGAGAAGCGTGCTCCTGTGAGACTTCTCGTCCTTGCTCTCCTCCCATCAGCGAGCAATGTGGTGAGAAACAATTTCACAAGTTAAGCCCGAAAAGCAGTCGTGCGGTACGAAAAATGCTCATGCAGAACATCCATTTGCTTCAATATACATGTTGTCTCTGTGAACAGCTGCCTCTACATACACCATCACAAAATATCAAACCACTGCAGAAAAAAAAATAAAAAGAATACATCTTTTACTAAGCATCAAGGAAGCTTATAGTTCTGCTTCATTAGGAGCAGTTTAGCTGATACTCAAAGTAAAACTAAAAATAACGAGAAGCATAACCAAGGTTGTCTTTCAGTTTGTAAAAACACCTACAAAGAAAGAGCCCTAACAAGTTAAACCAATTCTGAGTCTTGGATCTCAGGCCCAAGAGAAACCTGCAACCCAATGAAAAAGATGATTGAAAAAGAAAAGGCAGTGGCTTGCTCAGTGCATGACTTGCCGCAGTACACAGCAGAGGCTTTAGCAGAAAGAGACCATTTCTGATTGACAGCGTTTAATCTAGAAATGATTGAATGGGTGAGGAGGGGAAAAAAACAAAATTACCACCACCTTCTTTTCATCATGAATTCCCAGAGCAGGCATGTGCCTTTAGATGTGCACACAAATATTCTCCGTTCTGGAATTTAAAATACCTTAAAGTTGGGAACAAGGTGGACATTTGCTCATCTTCATCCCAAGAGACGTAATTCGGCTTTGCTCTGGATGGGCAATGGTGCTCCACTTACAATCTTGCGCTACTACGGTGCATAAAGCCTCCACATCCCACCCTGAGATTAGAACCATTTTTAGGATTATTTTGTAAAAATTCCTTGGATAAAATTAAGCAGTATCAACACAGTACCACCTTAGATAGCAACTATCTTTAACCTCAGGACCCGGAAGAATGATGGAGAAGATCATGCTGGGTGCCACTGAAAGACTTGTAAAGAACAATGCATAGAAAAGAACAATAAAATAAAAGATATTATAAACAATAAAACAATAAAACAAATATTAACAATAAAAAAAAAAATAAAGAACAATCAGGCACAGTCAGCACGGGTTCACAAAGGGCAAGCCCTGTCTAACTAATTTGATATCCTTCTACGATAAGGTCACCTGCCTAGTGGGTGAAGGGATGGCGGTGGATGCAGTTTTTCTGGGTTTTAGTAAGGCTTTTGGCACTGTCCCTCACAGCATCCTTCTGGACAAGTCACCCAGCTGTGAGATGAGCAGGTAGACAGTGCGCTGGGTGAAGAACTGGCTGAACGGCAGGGCTCAAAGGGTTGCAGTGAATGGGGCTCCATCTGGCTGGTAACCAGTCACCAGCGGTGTTCCTCCAGGCTCAATTCTAGGGCCAGTTCTGTTCAATCCTTTTCTCAATGATCTGGATGCAGGAGTTGAATGCACCCTTAGGAATGATACGGAAGTGGGAGGTGCTGCTGACTCTCTCGAGGGACAAGAGGTCTTGCAGAGGGGTCTGGACAGGTGGGAGCACTGGGCAATCATCAACGGCGTGAAACTGAACAAGACCAAATGCCGGATTCTGCACCTGGGACGGAGTAACGCCAGGCATATGTCTAAATTGGGAGAGCAGCCCTCCAAAAGGGGTCTGCAGGTGCTGGGTGACAGCAGGCTCAACAGGAGGCAGCAGTGTGCCCTGGCAGCCAAGAGGGCAAACCGCATCCTGGGGTGCATCAAACACAGTGTAACCAGCCAGTCGGAAGAGGTGATTATCCCGCTGTATTTAGTGCTGGTGCGGCCTCACCTTGAGGATCGGGTGCGGTTCTGGGCCCCAGCATTTCGAAAGGATGTCAAAGTACGTGAATGCGTGCCGAGAAGGGCAGCAAAGCTGAGGAAGTGGCTGGAAGGTGTGTCCCACGAAGAGCGGCAGAGGACACTGGGCTTATCTATTTTGGAGAGAAGGAGGGTGAGCACCAGGGACCTCACAAGCACCTGCACAGCAGGAGCATCCTCACTTCCAACATCCCTGCTTTTTTACCTCCATCTCTATCTTTCATCACCCTGTGCTCTCCTCTCTCCCAGGCGCATTCCTCACCCACTCCACCACCTCCCAATGCCTCTGTCTGTCTCCGTGTTTGTGTCGCAGATGTGACCTCAGAAACATTGTCCCAGCCAGTTTACCTGCATCTTCTTCTCTTCTGCCTGTGCTCTCATCATGACTGCGTCAGCTGTCTGATGGACTTTTGACCTCAAAGGGCATTTCGTCCTGCCTCCCTTCTGCTGTGAAATCCTGCTCCTGCAAGAGAAGTGACAGTCAGTCACGGTCACCTCTGTGCCACCTGCATCTTCCTGAGCTGGACAACTGCTGGGACCTGTCACCATCAGCCCCGGCTCTGCTTGAAGGCTTCTCCTGGCACAGGCGCAGCTCTGGCTGTGCTTGGTGCGGGCCATGCTTCCTGAGGGAGGACAGCAACACTCAGTTACTCCTGGGCAGTTTCCAGCTGGGAAAAGCTGATTTGAGGCAGGTTTGCCACAGGTCCGGGCGTGCTCCTTGTCCCCCAGCTCGGCCACAGGTCCCACATTTGGCTCCCTCCAGCAGGAGTGTGGAAAGCCCCTTCCCAGCTGGGAGCACCAGGCCAAGGGCACGGGGCAGAAACAGCCCCCTCCCCTGAGCACCCCAGCCCCCAGCTGGCCTCTGCACCCAAACTCCTAAAATTCCAAACAGGCTCGCCCCCTAACTTAATTATCTTCAGTTTTAAGAAAAGAAACTGTGTACTGCCAGCTTCAGTAGTCCGACTAAGACTGTTAGAGGGCGATTTGGGCTTCAGCTCCAGAACAAAAGAATTTCCATTACAGAATCCCAGCCACCAATGCCATGATTGTTTTGTCACTGACCCACAAACACTGCATTGTAAACAAATCAAACAACTAATAAAAAGTACCCTCTCCCCGCCAAATCTTTGTTTCCGTCAGAACTTTAGACTACCACAGTAATAACCATGTGCAAGGCTGGCTGCAGCAGGTGCCGGCGGAATGAGCGCCGTGGAGACGAGGGCTGCTTGCCCCCAACAAACCCCACCCTGACCAAGCGCCATGGCAGGTACAGCAGCAGGCTCCCGCTCCTCCCGGTGCTCCTGCCCTCCAGGTAGACCCCCAGCCGCCTCTGCCCGCCAGTCTCTCACCCCATTGCTCCTCTGTGCTTCCCCCAACAGACAGGTTCCCTCTCCGGCTGCCAAGGGCATTGGAGGTGCCCAGCGTGAGCTCCAGCGCCCCGGCCATGCCGCCACCGGTCACTGCCAGCGTGCTGCCCTCCTCTGGCCCAGGGCTGCCGCTGTCCCGCGGGCCTGCTCAGGTGCACACTGTCACCTCCCAGCTGGCCCAGGCCACTGTCTGGCAGGGGGTGCCGGGGCCCCTGGGGGCCCCAGGCCAGCTCGTGCAGCTCCCTGGCGTGCTGCCGCTTCCCCCTGTGGTGCAGCTCCTCCCGATGGCGCCGCTCCCCTGTGTCGTGCAGCTCCCCCACGAGGTGCAGCTCCCTCCCATGGTGCAGCTCCCCCACGGGGCGCAGCTCCCCACCAGGCCTGCTCCCTGTCCCCATGCCTATGGCTGGGGACAGCAGGTGCTGACGGGGACGCTGCTGCCCCACCAGCCGATGGGCCTGGGGCCGTGGGCCGTGCTCCAGGGGGAGCCCCTCTACCCCACAGGCTCCTGCCTGCTGCATGTCCCCGCCCGCCCCGGCCCCCCACCACCGCGCCGCCCCGCGCCTCAGCACTGCCTGCAGGGCCCCCCTGTGCTCCACACCCTGCCCCGCAGTGCCCACAAGCCGCCAGGGGCCTTCAAGAAGGATGCGGTGGCCAGCCAGGACAGCCACCCTGCTGCCAACCCCCCACCAGCCTGCCCTGGCTCCGCCGACCGGCACAACCACCACCAAGCCCAAAGGCGAGCAGCTGCGGGTGGCAGAGCCCGCGGGCGCGCGGCCCGCGCCCAGGAAACCTTGCATCGCCACGGGCTTGGCTTGGCTTGGTTTGCTTTTTCAGCAGCGGTGACCACCCTGGCGGCCCTGCAGAAGCCCGCGCACCTGTCCGAGCAGGGGCCACACACCTTCGCCGAGGCCTTTCCTCAGCAGCCAGGTGACACCAACGTCAACGAGACGCTCGCCTGCCTCCAAACCGCGCACGGCACCGAGGCTGTCCCTGACATCTCCGACAGCCCCAGCTTCACCGCCTTGGTCCACCAGCTCCCCGACCTCTCCCACTACGTGCCGAAGGGCGGCTGCCCCAAGGAGCGAGCGGTGGTGGCGGGGATGGGGGACAGCGAGGACACCGTCCCCGATGGCCCCGACGGCCCCGACTTGACCACCTCCCTCATCAAGCTCCCTCACCTCTCCGAGTACAGGGCAGGGGGCGGCGGCACCAAGGAGCCAGCAGCAGCGCCCATGCTGGGGGACAGCGAGGCCACCGCCCCCGATGGCCCCGACGACCCCCATGGCCCCGGCGGCCCCGACAGCACCGCCTTCCTCAACCGGCTCCCCAGCTTCCCGCAGGACAGGGCGCAGGGCGACTGCCCCCAGCACCAAGCGGCGGCAGCCATGCTAGGGGACGCCGACCCCTCCTGGGCGGGGCTGCCAACGTCCCCCTCGCTGGACCCCAAGAGGAAGCCCCACCAAGAGGTGCAGGAGGCGCTGCGGACGCAGCCCCGCGTGGTTTTGACCTGCTTGCCGCTGCCGCCGGGCGTCACCTCCTGCCGGGTGGTGCCCAGATCGGGCAAGGCGGGCGGCAAGCAGGCCAAGCGCCCCGCGCCGGCCGGCACCCCCAAGACGCAAGACACCTCCCCGCGGGACAACATGCCGCCCAAGAAGAAGAAGGTGGTGGTGTGCCGGGTGGCAAAACACTCCAAAACCCCGCGGGAGGGGAAGCCGGACAGAGACGGCGAGGCGGCGGGTGGCAGCGGGCAGCAGGTGGGCAGCGGCGGGCACCAAGCGGGCGGCACCAAGCACAGGGCATCTGAGGACACCAATGGGCCCGCCTCGGTGCTCCAGCCACCCAGAAGCCCTGGGGACGCCGGGGGGCAAAGTGCTCCGCCCCCACCGCCCACCCGCCCACCCCGCCCGCTGCTGGTCGAGAAGGCGCGCAGCATGCATCCCCGCGCCATGCGACCCCACGACAGGCTGCTGCGCAAAAAGGTCCAGGCCAAAACACTGCGGGGGCCGAGGACGCCCCGCTCCGACCTGAGGGCCCACCTGCTGGCCTCCATCCAAAGCTTCCACCCGCTGGGGCAAAGGGTGAAGGCGGTGGGGCCGGTGCGCCAGCCGCCCCAGCCGGAGCCCCAGGCCGGCCCCAGCGTGCCCCCCAAGGTCCCCAGGCCCCTGCCCCCTGCCCCGACAGACGGCGAGGGGCCGGCGGCCTCCGAGGCCCCAGCTGACGGCGAGAAGGAGACGGCACCGGTGGCGCCATCGAGCAGCAAGGCGCGCACCGGGGCTGCCGCCAAACCCAAGCGGCCCAGCTGGCTGCGCCTGTCGCCCACGGGGGGCCAAACCCCGCGGGAGGGGCTGCCGCAGCAGCTGCACATGCCGCCGCGGCTGCCGCGCCCTCCCGCCGACTCCGCGCTGCCGCCTGACTCCCGCTGGCCCCGGGCTATGCCCACCCCGCTGGAGGAGCAGGAGGAGTCCGTGCCCATCACGCCTGAGCAGCGGCCCGAGCAGGAGCGCCTCAAGAAGCTGGCCCAGGAGGAGTGGCAGCGGGCGGCCCACCAGATGACACTGGGGCAGCTGCAGTTTTTTGTGCAGAGGGAGATCGACATGCAGATAGCCGACGCCTACGGCTACCCATAAGCCACCGCTCCAGCACCGTCCCCCCTAGCACCCACGCACAGAGCAGATGCACAGGCAGGGACCTGCACCCACCCGCTCCATCCCCAGCCCTCTCCCACATCCTCCCCTTTCTTCTTTCATTCATTAAAAGGCTTGCGTGTTCGCTTTGCAGCGCCTCTCTCTGCCTGCGGCCATTTGCTCAGCGGGGGGGGGGCGGGGGTAGGGGGGGTTTAACACAGCCTCTGCCCACCCCGCAGGTGCCTGAGCTGGGCTGGGGATGGCCACCCAGACAATGGGTAGACGGGGCATCGCTCCAGGTGGCAGGCGCCCGTGGGAGAAACCACACTGATTCGCACCAACGCCGGGAGGACGGAGGCCTCCAGCACTGCCCCACTACCGGCATCACCGCCCCGGTACCGCCATCACCGGCACCGCCCCAGCACCAGCATCACTGCCGGCCAGCTGGGTCCAGCCCTGGCAAGGAGCCGCGGCCGCCCCAGGGGGCCAGGCAGAGACAGGCTGAGCGCGCAAAACGCAGCTCGCCCCGTGGCCGGCCAGCGGGCTTCGCTGGCCAAGGCTCGCGTGCCGAGATCCCGCAGCTGCCGCTGCAACGGCTGCACGGCTCGCTCGGCCCCCTCTATGGCCTCGTCCGGCGCTGCCCGGACCTCATCCACCAAAAACCCCTGCCCACAGGCCAGCCCTGAGCCACTCTCACCAGTAACTCGCAAACGCCCCGTGCCGACCAAGGCCAGAGGCTAGGACGCAAAGTGTCCAAATACAGGGGCCAAGATTCTTTCACGCACGTGCCGGGTCCCAGCCCAACTGGGGCAGCCCCAGTGTGCCTTTACACACGGTTCTTGTACCCTTCACTCGGTCAGGTACCAGACCACTTGACTGATCACTCCCACCCACGCTACCCACTCCTAATCACAGTCCAACTTTGCAAAGCAGCTCTAGCTTTGCAGCATTCTTGCTGCTTGTCTACCGAGCCGCATCTCCCCGTACTCAGTCTCGCTACAGTTCCTGATCTCTGAGGCTGGATGACGCCGGCAGGGTTTCAGAGACTTTCAAACATGGCTACATTGCAGTCCTATGCCCCAGGAACTAAGATTTCTGACCACCATCTTGTGTGCCTCAGGACTACAGTTCTCAGCTTTTCCCTGAAACAACATGGCCACCTTGCAGCTCTGTGCTCCAGGACTACACCTCCCAGCATGCTGCGGGGTGCTCCTTTCTTCTGTCTCACCCTGCTGGGACATTGCCTCACCGTCCTGGCTGGGCCCGATCCTCCTGCAGGCCCCAGGGTTTCCTCCCTCGGTCTGCCTGTGTCCCAGACCCCGGTGGGGCAGGGAGGAGGAGGAGAGAGGGACAGAGTGGCAGAGAGGGGTGGGATAGGGTGTTGGGGTGCCCGGAGAGGGAATGAAGCAGGACAGAGGGACAGGAGAGAGACAGAGAGAGGAGGAGAATGGGGCAGGGAGCTGGGCAGGGAGTGGAGAAAGGAAACCCGTGGTGAGGAGTGGGCACAGGGACAGGGAGTAGGGCATGGAGGGGAAGGGGGCAGGGGGTGTCCAGGATCATGGTGACGAGCAGCGGGACAGAGAGAGCAGAGGAGGGCAGGAGGGAGGACAGAGGTATGGAGCAACACAGGCAGGCTGAGGGAGAGGAATAGAGGGAAAAGGAGGAGAGGAAAAAGGAAGGGGAGAGAGAAGGGGAGAGGCAGGGACAGAGAGCAGGGCACAGAGAAGCAAAAGATCTGCAAAACAGTCAGTACTGTAAACTGCCTCTTGTCTGAAAAGATGTGAAAACTGGAGTTCTCGACGACACAAGGAGCTGCACAAGCCAGGGGCCTGCTCTCGCCCTATCACCTGCTCAGCAATCAGTGAGATCAGAAGAAGTGTCACAAGCAAGGTGACTTCTCATACCCAGAAAGCTACTGAGCAACACGGGACACCACAAGCACCTGCACAAGCCCAGGACGTGCTGTGACGCTAACAGCTACTCAGAGACCGGTGACCTCACAAGCACCCGCGCAGCAGAAGCATCCTCGCTTCCAACACCCTGCATTTTGCCCCTCCATCACCATCTCTGTCTCCCACCTCCCCATGCTCTCCTCTCTCCCAGGCACCTTTCTCACCCACTCCACCATCTCCCAGTGTCTGTCTCTGGGTCTCTGTGGCAGATCTTACCTCGGCAGCAGTGTCCCAGCCGGGTCACCTGCATCTCCTTCTCTTCCTCCTCTGCTGTCATCGCAACTGCGCCAGGTGCCTGATGGCCTTCTGACCTCAAAGGGCATTTCGTCCTGCCTCCCTTCTGCTGTGAAATCCTGCTCCTGCAAGAGAAGTGACAGTCAGTCACGGTCACCTCTGTGCCACCTGCATCTTCCTGAGCTGGACAGCTGCTGGGACCTGTCACCATCAGCCCCGGCTCTGCTTGAAGGCTTCTCCTGGCACAGGCGCAGCTCTGGCTGTGCTTGGTGCGGGCCATGCTTCCTGAAGGAGGACAGCAACACTCACAGTTACTCCTGGGCAGTTTCCAGCTGGGAAAAGCTGATTTGAGGCAGGTTTGCCACAGGTCCGGGTGTGCTCCTTGTCCCCCAGCTCGGCCACAGGTCCCACATTTGGCTCCCTCCAGCAGGAGCTTGGAAAGCCCCTTCCCAGCTGGGAGCGCCAGGCCAAGGGCACGGGGCAGAAACAGCCCCCTCCCCCGAGCACCCCAGCCCCCAGCTGGCCTCTGCCCCCAAACTCCTAAAATTCCAAACAGGCTCGCCCTCTAACTTAATTATCTTCAGTTTTAAGAAAAGAAACTGTGTACTGCCAGATTCAGTAGTCCGACTAAGACTGTTAGAGGGCGATTTGGGCTTCAGCTCCAGAACAAAAGAATTCCCATTACAGAATCCCAGCTGCCAACTCCATGACCATCTTGTCACTGACACACAAACACTCTGTTGTAAAAAAAATCTTACAGCCAATTAAAATTATCCTCCCCTCCCCAAATCTTTGTTCTTCTCATACCCTCAGACTGCCACAGTAATAATCATGTCATTATTTACAAGAAAATGTAAAACCAGAACTAACCTACGCTCCCTCCTTGACTGGCCCCTCTTTCTTCATCACTTCTTTGCATTTCTTTAGCTCCTGGGGAGGACGTATCAAGATTTCCCTGTTTAAAAGAAACAAGAAAGATCAGTCACAAACATGCAGAAAACCTGCCCTTCACATACACGGTGCCCACACAGGAGCATTATCAAGGCCCTGCCTAGACACAAAAGATTAAATTAATGCACCGGGGAGGAGAGAGCAGGAACAGCACTCTGGCACCCACGATGAGCAACAGGCATTTCTGCTCTGAACTGCGGCTTACTCAACGTGCACGGACAGTACTGATCCAGACACGAAACCACGCGTAGCACTTAATCCCAGCTGCCACATACACCGTGAATTGTAATGACTTGTTTTCCATCCCACCGCAGCTTAGATGCCTGCACTCTGGCTCAGGGCTGACTGCAGGAACTCCTCACTGCTTTAACTTTGCTTCGGGCTTGGCACGAGCACGAGGCTTCATCCCTTTGGCTTGGCCCCCAGCAGAAGCTGGGCACGTGGCAGGTTTGCAAGTGCCTTGATGGAACGGAGCTTGGACACCTACCAGGCATTAAAAACCAACCAAAGAAAAAGCCCAGAGAAACTGTGTTGGAGAGTAGCAGAAAGAAACCTCAGGGCTGATCACTGTTTAACACACGGGCTTTGGAATTTGGGAGACTGGAGCTCCCAACAGACTCCGCTCCTTGAATGGAAACATCCTTTAGCTTTTGATCCTGACAGAAACACTACAGACTGCCCCCAGCTCTGCTCTGCAGCTGCCTGAAGCATTTGCTTGTCCATGCCCAGTGCTCTTCCACGTTTACAAAGTCTGTTTAATCTGCAAAACAGTACTACAAACCGTCAGCCAAATGCCTCTTCTCTCAAAGATGTGAAAACTGCAGGGAAAGACAACACAGGTACCAGGACAAGCCTTCTGCTCTGGCTTAGGTTTTAAAAAGCAAGGTCTTCTGAACCTCTGTTTTCCAGCTGCCGCCAACAGCTGCAGAAAGGGTCTGGTTTGATCAGCTGGATGATCAGTGCTGACTACCAAATCCCAGTACAGGACGTTACACCTCGGGCTCCAGACTTTGAGCCCAACCCCAAGGACTGAATAACCTCCCTCCTGCCATTGGGCTGACGGCAGTATTGCACCTCCCCTGGCTTCTCCAGCTCTTCCCCAGCAGTCTCCTCCTGGCCACTCTGCTATAGGCCGCTATATGGTTTCAGGGAACCATATCCTGGACCCACTCTGGCATCTCCCAGCAATGAGGATGCAGAGATGCTCTCCCAGCACACTGGGCTCCTCTCACCTCTTCTGGTCTCTCTGCGTTGTCCTTTCCTCATCTCCAGACACTGGTTCTGACCTTCAGCCAGATCTCCACTGCTTGTAAAATTCCCCCGTTGCAAGGAAATCAACAAGATGACCACGTCCTCCTGAGCCTTGTCTCTCACGGGAACTTTGGTCTGGCAACCAATGCAGAACATGGCAGTGGGGTCACAAAAACATCAAGGCTTGCCCCAGAGGTAGGTGGGATGAGCTTGGCTGGTCTTCTGCAGGGAAGAACAGCACAAAGAAAACCTGGGCAGGTTTAAGCATTAACAACTTTACCCGGCTTTTGCTGCCTTCAGCAGACCTCTCGGCTGTTAACAGGCCAAACTTCCCAGCCCCCTGGGTTTTCAGACGGCTCATTTTGGCTTGGGCTAGGGTATCAGTTAACACCTGCATTGCCAAACCCTCGTAGACCTGAGCGTGCTCCTCACAGCTCCGTACCGCTGTCCCTGTGGGAAGTGAGGCTCAGGGGGAGCCGTGCTGCACAGATATGTGCTAGAAGGCAGCACAATGGGAATACAGACACGAGACTGGTGGGGGAAAGGTCGAGTACCGACACTGGGAAACGTGATGCCAGGTCAGTGTCTGCAGCAGGATCCGGGCAGCCACAGAGCTGAGCAGCGACTCCCTTTGGAGACCATGAGGCAACGGGTACCCTCACTCCCACAACCCGCTCTAGATGACATCCCACTTCTCGCAGCCTTGCCCTCCCTTTCCCCTCCACCTTTCCAAACTGTGGCAGTCGTCCTCTGAGGGTAAGACAAGGGAAAGTGCCCCTTGCTGAACCGCCACCATTGCCTCCACTGGAACCAGCCTGGCTCTGCACGCAAGGACATATGGCAGTGGCAGGCGTTCACTCCTGTTCTACTCCCTACAGACCCCTTTGGTGACTGGAAGGAAGTCTGCTCCCAGCATCTTCCTTGTGCCCACACCAGGCTCCCTGAAGAAGTCACCTATCGGCCACTTCTGTTTGCGCAGGAGCTTATGCAGCGTGACAAGATCCTGGGCTGCACAAAGAAAGGGGGTGCTGCCCTTCCCCCAGCGCTGTCGGCTCTCTGGTGGTGAGCACTGGAGAAGGTGACAAAACACCCTGAGAGCACCCTTACCCAGAGTCACCGTGCCAGGAAGTGTGACACCATCTGGGGTAAAGCAGCGCACCTCTACTGTTCTGTTCTGCTCTCTCCAGTCTTCCCTTTCTTCCCAGGGCTTCTGTCAGCAGGGTTTGCTCCTGAGCTCTGGCAGATGCAAACAAAAACCCTGCTGTTGTGGCCGAGGAACTAACTCACCCAGGAGCTGTTTTTCAGAAAGGCCTACGGTTCCTTGTCTCGCATAGGCAACGCCCAAACAGAGTTTCTGAGGCACCTCCTGAGCACAGGCATGCAAACAAGGGATTGTTAAGACTCAGAGTAACTCACATCATTTAAGAACCCACAACAGGTACATTGAATGTGAAAATGAGCACAAAGAAAGGGGTCTTTTCAAAATTGCTAACTATTTTTTTCCCTGTCCGTATTTTCCTCACCGCGGGGAGGAAACACAGACTCTGCAGCCCCTGCAGTCAAATACGGTTCTGCAGGACAGGGGGCAGATGAAAGTAGAGAGACCCGAACAGGGAATTTTCAAATCTGTGAAGAATCAAGCAGAAACAGTTGCAAAGCGTAGCATCAATTTACAGAAATTTAAACCTGGTGGAGCTGAGCAGTAGAAATGAGCATTACAGAGAACTAGAGGGGAGCACTGCAATCAAAAGGGTCAGCAACACAGACAGCTCTAACCGCACATTTTCACCCCATTGCCTTGAACAAAACAGGCTTGGGATCCCCATTACTCACTTCACCCTGCAATAGTCCCATTCCTCATCTGAAAGCTGCTGTGCACCCAGCTGAGGACAGACCCAATCCACACAGAGAGCAATCACAGCTAAACACTGCACTTTCCGTGGTGAAGTTTCCTTGGAAAAAATACATTTATTTAAAAACAAAAAAGTGTTACTGCAAGAACCAGGAAGAAGAAAATCCCTGACAGGTTGACTGGAACTTCCCGGCTGTGGTAAAACCATCCGCCCTCTGCACCCCATTTCCCAAAAGCCGGCAGCACAGCTTGGCTGGGGGAAAGGCAGGTATCAGACCTCGGGGCCCAGAGAGGGGCACAGCCATCTGCCAGGGGAGCTGCATCCAGCCAGGAACATTCCCCGCTTGCTTCTCTGACAACAAAGCCCCACTGCGTGCTCCCACCAGGAGGGAGAAACAACTTCCATGTCTGGAAATCCCCATTTCTCAAAGGCTGTCGGCAGAGACGGGGCTGTCCATCAGCACCAGACCCACACGAAGGCCTGGGGACAGCAAAGGCCCCTGGCCTGTCCCCACCACAGCATGCCTGCTCCAAAGCCTGCAGCTGCCTGTGGGAGAGGAGGCCGCTCTACCTTCCCCTGGCCTGCGGACATCCAACACCCACCTCCAGCTGGCAGGGCTGGGGCTGGCGACCCTCGGGGCAGCAGCAGGAACCGCTCTGACCCTGCTGCTGGGGCTGGCCCTGGGCTGAGCACTCAGGCCCAGGGCTGGGGACTGGGCCATGGCGGGGCCCGTGGGCGGTGAGGCCTCCAGGCCCCTGCCCCAGGCCCATCCCCACTGGCACATACCTGCTCCTGCAGCTCCCCTGGCCCTGGCCCTGGCCCTGGCCCTGGCCCTGGCCCTGCTCCCCCCGGGCCCCGGCTGCCCCCAGCCCGGCTCTCGCCCCTTGCTCCTCAGGCCCCTGGGCCTCGGCCCCCTCCGGCCCCGCCCCAGCCTGGCTCTGACTGACAGCCCGCCTCCGGCTCCGCTGATTGGCTCAGCCATGGCCAATGGGGCGGCTGTTGCCGGGCAGGCTCAGGCAGCCCGGGCCTCTCCTCCCAGAGCCGCCCTGCGCCCGCTGCCCCCCGCAGCGCAGCAGCTCCTCAGCCCGCCGGGACACGGGGCCTGCGGAGAGACGGCCTCCAGAAGGGCCGTGGCGCCGGGAGCTGCTCTCTCAGCAGCGCAAGGTGTGTGTGTGCACAGCTCTGCCGTCCCTCGGTCTGCTCGGGGGGTCTGGGCCTGCGCAGGGAGGGAGGGGAGGTCAGGGGAGAGGGCAGGAGGGGAGGGGAGCTGGCAGGAGGGAGCTTCCCTGGATTTGCCCCGGATCGGCAAGTCTTTCCCAAAATGCGGCTCTGTCTGTGCTGTGTGACGGGAGCCGCTGGCATGGGCCAGGCCGGCAGCTGGCAGGAGACGGGGCTCTGCCCCCGGTCCCAGCGCCTGTGCTGAGCCCAGCACCCAGGGCCTCCCTCAGGCCTCGCCTTGCCCCGGGCGGTGAGGAGGAGAGACGGCCTGTGCTGGCGTGGCCCAGGGCATCCTCCTGCGGCCAGAAGGAAGGACAGAGCCCCGTCGCTCTCCCCA
This sequence comes from Nipponia nippon, assembly GCF_047370975.1. NCBI lineage: Eukaryota > Metazoa > Chordata > Aves > Pelecaniformes > Threskiornithidae > Nipponia > Nipponia nippon. The sequence continues at coordinate 351,543 of NW_028262374.1, forward strand.
CAGGGGCTGACCACTGTCCTTCCCTTCTGTCCCCAGGCCTCCCTGGGGCCGGCAGGCCCCGCAGGGCTCCAGGGCCAAGCAAATGCCGGGGTGCCAGGGGCTCCTGGGGCTCAGGGCAGCTCCGGGCAGCTGCGAAGCTGAGGTGCGGCTGCCCCTTTGCCTCTGCAGATGCAGTTGTTTGCTACCCCCTTCGTGGTCAAACCTGTTTCTCCTCGTGGCACGTGGACTGGACAGATGCCATGTCCCTGTTAGTCTGGGAGGACGCCAGGGAAACGAGGAAGCCACAGCAAGCACACAGGTATGAGGACAGTGAACAGGAGCCGTGTCAAGGTTTTTCTGCTGTTGCAGATCTGAACTCTGACACCTGTGTGCATCCCAGCACCCAAGTCAGGTTTTTTTCCTCCAAGCTGCACAGCTTTTCACCAGCAAAAGTGAGTGGGGCTGAGCTGGCCTTCAGGATAACTCGGCTCCTGTCTTTTTTAATTGCATGTCTACCCTTTCCCTTTTTTCCAGCAATTGCTTGCTTTCTTTCTCCCCCCTTCCCCCTCCCAATTCCATCCTCTTTCAAAGGTAATTAGGATTTGACTTTCTGGACAGATCATCGAGTAGGTAGACATATATAGCATATAAGCATATAAGCATATATAGCATATAAGCATAGTCTGGTGTATACCTCCAGAGCTGTAGGCTGAGCTATTCTCCCTTTAAAGGCTGGATAGATATGGGCTATGGCTAGAGTTCCCGTTTGGCAGTTATTATTTCTTTTGGGGTCCTGTGACAGTGATGGTAAGGTCGTCAGCCTGCAGCTCTGCTGCAGCTAAAACTACCAGTGAAAGAGTTTCGATGGCGGGTGCTGTTCTGTGTGTTTCATTTCCAATAATCATTTCATTGAGCTGGCATTATTTCTATGCGATTAGGTGATGGGGATCTTCTGGCACTGGTCTTCTGTTTCTGGAGCGCATCCTGACAGCCTTTGTCATCCAGAGCTTTCCCGTCTGTTCCCGAGAGGAGTGATGGCCAGGACGCAGAACGACTCCTGTGAGTAATGGCTTCACCAACAGGCTTGGATTTAGTGAATCCTCATGGGCAAATGGGTGTAGCAGGTGCTCCAGCCAAGGATTTTCATGTGCTGACACTCTAGAGTGAATTTGGAGGTGCTTCCTCCGCCTCCTTCTCCTCTTCCTCTTCCCTGTTCTTCCTCCTCCTGCTCCTCCTCCTCTGGTTCTTCGTCATCGTTTTCCACCTCCTTCTCTTGTTCTTCATGTTCTTCCTTCTCCTCCTGTTCCTCCTCCTCCCTCCTCCTCCTGCTTTGCTTCCTCCTCCTCCTCTTTCTTTTCCTCCTCCTGCTCCTCCTCTTCCTTCTGTTCTTCCTCCTCCTGCCCTTCTTCTCCTTCCTCCCGTTCTTCCTCTGCCTCCTATTCTTTTGCTTTCTTTTCTTCCTCCTCCTGTTCTTCCTCTTCCTCCTTCTGTTCATGTTTCTTCCCATCTTCCTCCTTTTCTTTGTCCTCCGTTTTTTCGTCCTCCTCCTTTTCTTTATTCTCCCCCTCCTCCTTAGCCTGTTCTTCCTCCTCTTCCTCCATCTCCTCTTCTTTCCTCTCTTTCTCATGTTCTTCCTCCTCCTCTTCCTCATCCTGCTCTTCCTGTTCTTTCTTCTCTTCATCATCTTCCTCCTCATCCCCCCATTCTTCTCCTGATTCTCTTCCCCTTCCTCCTCCTGCACTCGTCCTCCTCCTGTTTCTCCTCCTCCTGTTCATTCTCTTCCTCCATTTCTTCCCCCTCTACCTCCTCTTCTTCCTCCTCCTCCTCTTGTCCTTCCTTCTTTTCCTTTTTATGTTCCTCCTCATACTCCTCCTTTCCCTGCTCTTGTTCTTCCTCTTCTGGTTCTTTCTCATGTTCTTCATCCTGTTCTTCCCACAGCTCCCCCTCCTCCTCCTGTTCTTTTTCTTTGTCCTCCTTTTTGTCATCATCCAGTTCTTCCTCCACCTCTTCTTCCTCTTCCTCAGTCTCCTTCACTTTCTCCTCCTCATACACCTCTGCATGTTTACCCTCTGCATGTTCATCCTCCTCCAGTTCTTGTTCTTCATAGTCCTTCTCCTTATACCCCTCCTTCTCCTCCTCCTCCTCCAACTCTTCCTCCTCCTATTTCCTTCTGTTTTTCTTCCTCTTCCTGTTATTCTGTTACTCTGTTTACCCTCCTGCTCTTTATCCTCATCCTCCTGTTCCTTCTGTTCTTCTTCCACCTTCTCCTCTTCTTCTACTTCCTCCTCTTCCTTCTCCTCTTTCCTTCTCCTCCTCCTCCTGTTCTTCACCATATTCCTTCTCTTCATCTTCTCCACTTCATCTTCTCCTACTTCATATTGCTCTTTTTCTTTCTCCTCCTCCTCATCCTGTTATTCCTCCTTCTTCTCCTCCTCTTCTTAATTTTCTTGCTCTTTTTCCTCCTCTTCTTTCTCTTCCCCCTCATTCTCCTGTCCCCCCTCCTCCTTTTGTTTCTTCTCCTTCTCCTCCTCCTCCTCTTCCTCATCTTATTCCTGTTCCTTTTCCTATTTCTTCGCCTGTTCTTCGTCCACCTCCTCCTCTTCTTCTTCCTCTTGCTCATTTCTCATCTTTCTCCTTGTCCTGTTCCTTTTCATCTTCATCCTATTTCGTCCTCCTCATCCTCATCTTCCTCCTTGTGTTCTTCCTTCTCCTACACCTTTTAGTCCAACTTCTCCTCATCCATATCCTTTTGTTGCTCCTAATCCTTCTCTTGCACTTTCTCCTTGACAATTGTATGAGATCTAACAAGGCTCAGTGCTGGGTCCTGCGCTTGGGTCCTAACAACCCCATGCAACGCTACAGGCTTGGGGAGGAGTGGCTGGAGAGCTGCCTGATGGAAAAGGACCTGGGGGTGTTGGTCGACAGGCAGATGAACATGAGCCAGCAGTGTGCCCAGGTGGCCAAGAAGGCCACTGGCATCCTGGCTTGTATCAGAATTAGTGTGGCCAGCAGGACCAGGGCAGTGATCGTCCCCCTGTACTCAGCACTGGTGAGGCCGCACCTCGAATCCTGTGTTGAGTTTTGGGCCCCTCACTACAAGGACAGTGAGGTGCTGGAGCGTGTCCAAAGAAGGGCAACGAAGCTGCTGAAGGGTCTAGAGCACAAGTCCTGTGAGGAGCGGCTGAGGCAGCTGGGGTTGTTCAGCCTGGAGAGGAGGAGGCTGAGGGGAGACCTTATTGCTCTCTACAACTGCCTGAAATGAGACTGTAGTGAGGTGGGGGGTGGTCTCTTTTCTCATGTAGCAAGCGATAGAATGAGAGGAAATGGCCAGAAATTGCTCCAGGGGGCATTTAAATTGGATATTAGGAAAAATTTCTTCACCAAAAGGGTGGTCAAGCATTGGAACAGGCTGCCCAGGGAAGTGGTTGAGTTCTCACGCCTGGAGGTATTTAAAAGAGTTGTAGATGTGGTGCTTAGGGACATGGTTTAGTGGTGGAGTTGGTAGTGTTAGGTTAATGATTGGGCTCAATGATCTTAAAGGTCTTTTCCAGCCTAAATGGTTCTGATTCTGAACCCCTCAGCCCCACATGCTGTTCTCCAGGGCTTCTTTGGTAAATCCTGTATCAACCTCACCTCACCAGTCTGCCTTCCACAGCTGTATGGTGGAGCCTTGCTCACATGCTGGAGTGCAGGGCAGTCATGGGAGAAAAGCAGGAGGCAGCCACGTGCGTTGCATTTGCTGAGCAGGGTGGAGAGCAGTGGCTTGAGGGGTGGCAGCCTCAGAGCTGGTGAAAGGTGCGGGAGCTTGGTGCTGCCATCCTGGCTTGTGGGGTTAGAGCTAAGGCCCAGAGCTGAGTGCGCAGGCTGGTCCCTGGGGTGACAGGGCAGGCTCTGTCTGAAAGTGGAATAGCTGCTCTTCTCAAGGCCTTTGAGGCGTCGCATGGCTTCACAGGCACCAGAACTGGGCCCCAAGCAAACTGGACTCAAGGCTGCTTTGGTTTTTGAGAATGGAGCTGAAGGTGGTGCCCCATATCTGCTTAGAGCAGATGGAAGAAGGCCTTAGAGAAGACAATTTGTCTTCTGTGGATACTCTGCTGTCCCAGCACCAGATTTTGCAGGTGGTTAAGGGGGAATGATGCGAGAGGTGTCCGCACTTCACAGATAATTGAAGGGAGAGCTGGGGTCGTTTTGGGGAGGGGAATGTGGCAGGGGCAGCAGTACCCAGGAAACCGCATCAGTAATGCCATGGAAGTCCAAGGTGACCTAGCTAACGGCACCTGAAACACCAACTCTGATCACAGATGGGGCAAACGTGGGAGCAAGGGGGAAAAATAACCGGGGGTGGGTGCCTTGTTTGGGAGGAGACAAGGGCGGAGAAAGGGAGGAGTGAAGGAAGAGGAGGGGGATGTATAAGCATGGCAAATGGGGAGAAGGGGGGATCAAGGAGCCAGTCACCCATAAGCAAAGTGCTGTTTGGTTTGCTTGTTTGCCTGAGCCCTGCACCTGATCACCACAGTCCGTCCTACCTTCTTTTTGAGAGCGATTCCAAATCCTTTTCTGTGCAGCCCCACTCTGTGTCCCCAGCGTGACAGGGGTTTGTCCAGAGGCCTGGCTGCTAGCAGCGGCAGAAGGGAACACAGGTCACAGGGCCCCAGCAGTTGGAAACAGCGAGTGTCTGGGGCCAGCTGCTGGTGGGAGCGCTGTGGGCGTGTGCAGTTGGCTAGTGAACTCAAAGCTGGACTAGCTCACGAGCAAGAGGAGAGCGAGCCTTTCAGTCATGGGGCTGGCATGTGGTTGCAGCCCACCTGGTTGATCAGCCCCAGCACCCACAGACCTCACAAGAGGACGAGGCCTGCCAAGCACCAGCCACATCTCCACCTCCTGGAGTCATGAAGGACTTGGAGGTGCTTGAGCAGGCATACCCTGAGCTGCTTCCCGCCTCGGCACGTCCCCTCCGCACTAGCCGCACAAGGTCCTGCCTCTGAAGCTGCCAGGACCATCCATCCCATCCTCCTCTTGCTGTGCTCTTGGCCCCTGGCAAGTGCTGGTGCTGCAGCTGCCAGCTCTGTTCCCAGCCAGGGGTGCACAGCGTGCCTCCAGCTGCGCTGGGATCTCTGGAGACTGGGGCATGCCCTTTGCTTCACCTTGATGATGGTTTGAAAGGAGCTGTTCTGGCTGTGGAGATGATGCTGTCTCATGGTCCCTCCCTGAGCAAGTCAGGGTTTTTGACAAGAGGCCTCATCTTGAACGTCCAGCAGAGAGCACAGGGTCCCCTGAGCTGCCCTCCTAGCAGGGCTGGCAGTCTCCCCAGCGCACAGTTTGCTACCCCAGTGCTCCATCAGTCAGCGGTGCCACTGAGCCAAAGCTGCAGGGTAGCTCTAAGGCTGAGCTTGGGTAGTTGCGGGCGGGGGGGGTCTGGTGGTTTTGGGATAGGGTTCCAGCACGGAGCAACAGAAGGGGATGGAGCAGCAAGAGGCCCGGAGCAGTGGCAGCAGGAGGGCTTAGGAGTGCAGTTTGGTAGGCAGCAGGGCGGGATGCCTGCCCTTCCTGACCTGGCTGTCCCCAGACTCCATGTGCTGTTCAAAAAGCACTTTCTGCAGTTTGATCTCCTTCAGGACTTGCAGAAGCTCTGGCCCTGCGCTGCTCTGCAGCAGATCATAGTTCTTGGCTGGGTCTGACTCCAGGCCAAAGAGCAGCGGGGGCAAGTGAGGGGTCAGCGGGGTCAGCCCATGGCAGGGCAGGTCTGGGGTTGGATCACTGTGAAAGGACCCTGCAGCAGAAACCCCCAGGTGGAGCTCAGTTTGTTCTCTTGGAGCTTTAGACAGGCAAACCATAGGGGACTTCACAAAGCTGCCCGTGCAGAGGAGAGGAGGCAGCACTAACCTGGTGTGAAGTACCAGGCCTTGTACTTCCCAGAGCAGCCAGATCCAGTAGACGTGTGCAGACGGGGGATTTCTCCTTTCAGGTCGACTAGAGCTGAATCAGGTGGGCTCTCACACCCAGGAAGCTTGTCCTATCCCAGCCTGATGGATGTGGCTGCTGCTGTTGCCGTGCGTGTGTTGAAGAGACTTACGCTGCATTCCAAAGAGCCAGGTACGCAAACACGCACGCAGGCTTACACAGTTAATGTGAACGGCAAAGCAGATTCGCATAGAGAGAGCAATGCCTTTACCCGCACCCATGTATACGTAACCACCACTTACACAAACATGACCACAGCCCCGGCCTTCTCTGCCTTTGCAGATGATCAGGATTGGATGTTTGCTAGTGAAACATAAAGCCACCTTCACTCCCCAGATTCATAAGCACAGCATGTTCCTAGTTTCCTCAAATAACAGTATGGAACTGAAGTCCATGTCATACCTGTGGCTGGATGTCAAGCTCCTTACCGAGTCGTTGGTGCAAACCTTGGGTCTTTCTAGATCCATGTCTCCTGGGTCATGAGAGAGTGCAGTTTCGAGTTCACCGGTGCATTGTACACACACACACAGGGATCCCACCAGTAGCCGGCCTAAGACACTTTGTGTTGCCAGCTGCTGTCCCCAAGACCTCGAGCCCGCTATGACCTGTGTTCCCTTCTTCGGCGGCACCCTCACCCTGCTCTCTGACCGGGCATGGTTTCAGCCCCCTTGAGTGACTCTTTCCCTTTGTGCCCTCCTGTCTGCCTGCAGCCTCATTTTGCAGGTGCCGGGCATGGAAGTCCTTGCCTTGCACAGGAGACTGGAGTGACACATGGTTAGCTGTGAAAATTGGCAACTTTATTTCAAGAGCTAAGTCAACTTGAGCATTTGTGAGCACTCAGCGGAGCGTGGGCAAGACAGAGCAGGCCTTTGACACTGAGGCTGCCTTTGGATCAGCAGACATTGCCCCAGAAAGAACTGGTTGTGGTACACTGCAGGCTGCGCTGGATCCTGTTCCTCCTGCTGCTCAAGCCTTTTTTCCCCATAGGACCTGCAGGAGCTCCTGCACGCGAGTAAAGAACTTCAGCAGCTTCTGGAGTGGAAGTGGGCAGGAGCTAAACCTGCCCGGTTGTGTTGGTATTGGCCTTGGCCTCTGAACGGGGGTTGAGGCGGTGAGAAAATGACTCCATGCCCGTGATGTTGGCACAGCCCTTAGCGCTGGGTGCAGTCCCATCTGAACCAGGATCCAGTCGTAGAAGTGCTGAGTGGAGGTGTAGACCCCGGGCTGTTTTGCTCTCGCACAGCCTTTCCCCCAGCTGGTCACTCCAACAAGCCAGAAGTAGTCGGCCTTGTTCTCTTTGCACACGAGAGGACCACCGCTGTCACCCTGCAGCGGGGGAGAGAGCGTTAAGGTGTTGTTGGGTGGCCACTGTTGGCACTATGTCAGCTCCTTCTCTCTCACAGCACCTGCCAGAGCTGCGTTCACTGCACAGAACGGCTCTGCTCAGGTGCTGGAGCCTCCAGCACCTTGTCTGGGAGGGGGCGGTGGGCCTGTAAGGCAGGGCTCTCTCATCTCTGCACAGTGATCCTGGATGGGTGGAAGACGGAGGTGCCAGGGTTGGGATCTGGAGCTCTGGGCTGCCAAGAGCACTAGATGGGCTTTTTGGGGAAGGGGAGGTGAGCCCCAAGAGCGGTGGAGACCCAGCGGTGGCAGGATGACTTGCCAGGCAAAGCCCGTGCTGGGGTGCGTTTGGGCGGTTGCGTCAGGGCTGCCTGTGCTGCCGGGGGTTGACTTGTAGCACGCTCCTACCTGGCAGGTGTCGATGCCACCCTGCGGATAGCCAGCACACAAGTTGTGGCTGTGGATGGCCCCTCTGTACCACCGGCTGCTGTTACAGAGGTTGACATCAATGAGGCGGACCTTGGCCTCCTGCAGGACATCCGTTGCTCCTCCAGCTGTGAGCAGAGAAAGGAATTAACACCCAGCAGCTCGTTGGCAGTTCTCCTCGCCTGTCTGGGTGAACCCCTTCCGTGGGGCTTGGCTTTGCGTCGTGAGAGGCATTGTACCGGTGTTTCCCTTCTGCCTTGCTTTGGGGAATGGCTCAGGCCCATCTCTCTGTAGGCAGACGTCCCCGCAGCCTGACTCTGGCTTTCGCCTCTGCTCTCAGGAAGCCCAGCCCGTCTCCCCAGCGTGCCAAGCTTGCACTCAGGACACGAGCACTTTTTGGGAACTCACATCTTGCGGTCGTGGAACCCCAGCCACTGACGTAGCAGGTTGTCAGCTCTGACACTCTCAGCGAGGCGTCGGGCACACAGGCAAGCTGTACGTAGTAGCTGCACTGGACAGGCTGGTCCAATTCCAGCAAGGCAATGTCGTTCCTCTCCGAGATATTACTGTAGTGTTGGTGAACCAGGAGCCGCTTAATATGGCGCACTTGGACCTCAGGGCCCAGCTGAGTCAGCTGGGTGGCCCCGACCACTACGCGCCACATGGCGATGTGCCTGGAAGGCAGATGGAGAGAGGGGTCAGGGGGAGCGGAGCTGTGTGCTGCAGCAGCCCAGCAGTTCCCTGCCTTCTCCTTCATAGGGGAGAGAGGGCAGCAGCGCTACGGAGGGTGCGACTGCCCTCGCACGCCTTAGGCGCAAGGGATGTCGAGCTGGAGGCTGCTAGGAAGCAGTGGCACGACCTCAGCCTTCTCCTGAGCAGTCTCTCAGCTGGGCTCTGGAGTGCCCAGGCACTGGGCGTGCTGCAAGGAAACGGGATGGGAGTAGCGCGTGGTGCTGCGTCCAGGGCAGCTGCTAGTGTTGTGGGGATATGCCCGTTCCCTGGTCCTCCTTACCTGGCCTTGATGAAGCAGTGGGCTGCTGTGAGGACCCACTGTGGGCTGATGAGGGAGCCTCCGCAGATATGCCCTGTGCCTAATTCCCAGGGACCCTGGATGCTGACGATCCAGGGCCAGGCCCCTGGCTGGGCATCTCTGCCCCCCACGACGCGCCACGTGCCGTAGTGAGCAGCCATGGGCCGGAGCCCGCAGGTCCCTCTGTAACCAGAAACTCCTTACTGTCCTGCTCGACCGCTTGCTGCTGTTGAGGCTGAAGGTCAGCCGTCTTCCCTCCCCACAAGGCGTTGCATGGACAGCAGGGCCAGGGAACCTCGTGGGGTGTGCGTCCATCCACCCATTTCTGCTTGAGCCCCGTAGACGAGTTGTGCCAGCAGCCTGGGTGCTGGCAGGGAACTGAGGCTCCCACATGGGGTTCGGGAAGCTGTGGCGTGGCCACGGGGGACAAGCGGGTACCCTCCAGTGAACCCCATAATGGTTGCCCCAGCCTCCCCCCCAGAGCCTTGGGCCACTTACCCACAGCTGTCCCATGTGCCGTGCACAGGCCAGCACACGGCCAGCAGGACGAGGAGGGGGAGCAAATTCATCGCTGCCACCAGTGCAGCAGCCGACGTAGTGCCCGCAGTAGTGACATTGCCCGCGGTGGCCCTGTCCCTGGGGCTGATGTCACAGAGTCGCTGGTTCCGGGTGCTGGGCACGGTGGCCTGTCGGGGGAGGGGGGCAACATGGGGGATTCCAAGCAGGAGGGGAGGCAGAAGCTGGGATCGGACACCCCCGACAGCCCCCCGCTGAGTGCTCTGCTTGCGGGATGAGGGTGTGCAGGCCCCGTGGCAGGCAGCAGCGCCTGGCTCCGAGCACTGCCTGCTACCAGCTAGCAGGAACGACCCAAGTGGGGCATCACAGCCTCTTTGGGGAGTTCACTGCCACCCTGCTCTTTGCAGCCATTTGCCACCAGCTCCTTCCCAAAAAACAGACACCAGAGGAGATAGCTCCTACAGGCAGTATGCACCTGTTTGGGTGTTGAAGAGCCAATCTGGTCACAGCAGCGGCGGGCAAGCAGTGATGTGCAAGCCAAATAAGCCAAGCGTACCCGCGCAGTGTCAACCTTCCTGCACAAAGCGCAGTGAAACACGGATGCAGCACGGTCCACGCTGGCTCTGTCAGCCACAGCAGCCCCCTCTGACAGGCTTCATGTCCTTGCTGTCTATGAGTTATAGCGCTGTTCTGGGCCAACACTGACAAGGGCACTTGTGGCGCCTGGTATGCGTGGCCACGGACATGCAACTTTAAGCTCTCGACAGAGAAGGATGCTCCTGCTCTCAGCCCCATGTGCCATTCTCCATGGCTTTGGTAAATCCTCTGTCAGCCTTGGCAGATTGGCATAGAGTACATCTTCTTCTTTCAGCCTCTCAGGATTGGGATGTGATCCTCTTCTGAGCTGGCTGAGAAAGAATGTCATTCATCTGTTAGGTCCAGATGAGTTCCTGAGTGTTAGTCCCTCGGGGCTGTATTTTACCAAACAAACGGCTGGGTCCTCTGCTGACCTTGCATGCTGTCTTCTAGGCTCTTGTCCTTGTTTTACTAGCAATTAAAATACAAATTTGATCCATTTAAAGTTTAATCAAGTGGTGTCCTTCCAATTCTGTCCTTACCACGCTGCCCATTTCGTCCAGCAAGAACCCAAAAGGTGATTGGAGCAGTACCTAGTCAAAAGTTGCAGGACGTCTTGCTGGAAAAAGAGCATAACCTATTGTGTGGCTTCCCCTGATACAGTCAGTAACTGCCCTTGTCTTGCTAATTCAGCCTGCAGGTTTCCGTGGGACTCCTCTGTGCTCCAGTGTCTAAATATACCTGCTGGCACAAGTGTTTGCCTTCCTCTGCAGACACCGGGACGATGCCCTCCTCTTAGGAATGCCAGGTAGGCATTTGTTATTGCTGTCATGCGGGTTGTGATCTGTCTCCTGCATCCTGTGAGAGCGCATAACGCGTCGGCTTTCTGCTCAGCATCAGCGAGAGAACACGTACCCTTAGGAGCACAGTCTCCTGCTGTTCTCTATCAAGTACAGTGTCAGGCACGGGCTTCCTTGCTGACGTTCATGGTAGAAACCATCGTAGCTGTGAATGCAGGTGTCTGCACCTGCATGAGGGGTCTGGGCTCCCACTGTAGTCTACGGAAGTTTGTTTGTCGTGGTTTAGGGCGTGACTGAATTACCTACTAAAAGCCTTTCCTCTAGGACGTGTCAAGCCAGCCTTGAACCCCCTGACTGCACGGACTGTCCAGGAAGTCCGAGGCAAAGGGACTTGGTGTTGACAGCCATATTGTAGACAGAACCTCTGTGTAGATGAATCCTGCTCTTAGTGTTCTGTGTGTGAGTGGGCGCTGCTCCAAGAGCGTCCTCTGCCTTGCCTTCGTTTGCTGTATTGCACCCGGAGTAGGAAATGATCAGCCCACAGCTCTTAAGACAGGCCCAGTCTGCAGAACAGTAGATCCAGCTTCCTGCAGAGAGGCGGGCCGCGGCTGCCTGGGCCGTGCTCGCGGGCGAGCATTTGGAGTCTGAATTACATCGGCTGTTGTTCCTATGAGAAGAGGCGGATCATCTGGAGCCCTCCTCCTCCTGTGCTGGCATACAGGCTGTCTGTCTATCAAAACTCTGAGCTGTTACTGCTGTGTCAGCACGTCCTGTAAATACGCGGTAGCTTTGTTCCAAAAGTGAAATAAAGCCTCTGGCCTACTGAGGTTGGGGTAGCGGGACCTAACTGCCTGTTAAGTAAAAATACATCCCAGTTGAGTCATTGGTACGCTGTGAGCGTGCCCTTGACTCACAGGAATATAGGTAACATGGCAGAAGGGCAGTGGGGAGTTCTGGCACGTTCCAGCTGTCCCAGCATGCTGGCAATGCCGTTGAACACATCCTTCCTAAACTTGACGCAAACAGCTAGCGCTGGCCCCAGCGTCTGCATCAATGGCCAGGTCCAGCGGAGCAATCTGGGGACTGCTTCTGGCTCCTAGTGCCTAAAGGATGAGAAAAGGCGACGCAAGCAGCTCTCTGGTTAATGTCTTTGTCCCAGGATCCCCTGCAGGGCCATGTGCTGGAGGTGTGGCAGAGCCGATTTTCCAAATGCCCTGTATATCTCGTTCAGGGGGCTTGCTGCTTCCCAGCAGAGGTGACTAATGCTACCAGTTCATGAAGGAGAATAAGGCCTGCCTGCCAGGGACTTGGAGTTGGAGAGGGGTTTCGGTTATTGGCTAGAGGTGGGGGTTTGTCTGGGACCTTGTCTTTAAATGCAGCTCTGACGTTATGGGTCACAGCTTTTGGGTCCTTTCAGTAGCTGCTCATGCTGGATATCATCACAGGTAGTGAGGTGATTTCACTTTGACTTTTCCAGAAGTATATGCTTTTTTTTTTTATTTTTCTTTTTTATTTTCTCTCCGGGGTGGGATTTAGGGTTCAGTGCATCATTAGTTAAGGATTTTCCAGGTTCGGTTTCTGAAATGCAGAGCCAGTGTTGAGGCAGCCAGGCGTAGTGCAGCAACATCTCTTCCTACAAAGCAAGCAGAAGGCATTCACAAAAGCGTAGGACTTCCTTTCTAATTCAAGATACCCATAATACTCGAGAAATACCAGGAGAAGGACAAGTGCCAGCTTCTTCTCTTGACAGAGGAATTGTTATACATCCGTCATTATTATCAAAGGTAGCCTGTGGTTTAAAAAAAAATGGTTTGAGTGATTTGGGCATCTGTGACATCTAAGGACTTGTAGCTGTGCTAGTTCAAGGTAAAGCTTTTAGGGAAATTCCTTGACTTTAGTCTTTTTACCCGAAGCCCTAAACTGGCCCAAATCACAGCTTCTTGGAAGCAGAATATAAGATGGATTTCTTGGAACGCACAATGAAGTGCTCGCCCTCTGCTAGGCAGAAGAGCACGATAATCCTTTCCATATGGGATTTAAATACCTCCTATTGTTAAATGTAAACGGCAGGAAGAGAAGAACGGGTCTTTTAGACAGTGATACTTTGCTTGCAGTAGGGGTTTGAAGGTGCTCGGGGAGTCTCTGTTTCCTCCCGAGTCCACACGTTCCTTGTGGCTTCTTCAGTTTACCTGCAGGCCTTTCTCTTGCTGGCAGCATGGTTTGAGGTGCATCACTCCCTTTCTTGTCACTCCTCTGTCCCCTGTCAGAAACAAGGGTAACAGAAGTGTTTGGACAAGGTTTTGGAACAAGTGTTTTCTCATGGTTGTTCCTCAGAGCACTGTCAATCAGGAGGCATTCCCATCTCAGTCTTCTTTAGAGCTGGCTTAGTCTTGGCCATTGATTCTGGGTACAAAAGAGGGAGGCGTTGCTCCTGGCAAGAGGTGTTGGTATCAAAGTCTCTTGCCTGATGATAGATGCAGTGAAGGCTCTGTGTACCCTCTGTGTCCTGCCTCAACCCAAAGGTGTGTACATGGTGATAGAAATCCTGCCCTTTGCTGCTCTTGAGCTTTTGACTGGTTCTGGCCTCTCTGTGGAGTCTCTCTTCTGCCTCTGGCTCTTCTCTTCCTTTTGTAATTGGTCTGCACGTGCGCACCCCTGTCCTGGCTTGTGAGGTGGCTGCTGATCCTCTCTCATTGCAGCTGTGAGCAGGTGCTGGAGACTTTTGCTGGAAGAGCAGAAACGGACGGGGTGGAGCGATTCAGGCCCCTCTCGGATGGCCTGGAGAGGGGAACCTCGGTGGCGCTGAAGGTACATAGTTCGTTCCTCAGGTTTTTGTGGACGTGGCCTTTGAAATCTAACACGGGAGTTGGAGAGCTTGAAGCGGGATAGATTTGGTGTGGCTGAAATGCCTTTGGCTTTGCTGCTTTTTGTCTGCTGTGGCTTTGTGTTATCTTCTGGCCTTCTTACAAGTCCCAAATCACTGACTTCCAGTCCGTGCTCACAAGTTTTCTCTTTGACGTGTGTCTGTGGTTTTTTTCTTGCTTGTGGCCTTGACTGGGGAGTTCATATCTGTCGTGAGCTGTCTGTAGACTCCATGTAACTCATCTTGAATTCAGAAAGCAGTGCCAGCCTTTTCGTGAAAAAAAAAAAAAAACAACAAAAAAAAAGAAAAAAGAAAGGTCGTGCTTTTGAAGGAACAAAATTTATTTAGTTTTAGTGAGTAGGTAGGTCAACAGAGCATGTACACTCCTTTCCTGGTGTCCATCTATTAATGTGAGGGGGTATGATTATGAGAACCTGCTAGATAATGATACTCTGTTTTTTTGCATTTTTACCGTCTTTCATGAAAAGAACTACCGAAGGTGGTAGCATAAACTGTGTGCATTTGACAGTGTTTTCTCAGTGGGGAAGTTCAAACCGGTGACTTGCCCATTATTGCTCCTGTAATCTGTGGCAGAGCTAGCAGTTGGAGTGAGATTACCATGCTTAGTCTTAACATTCCAGGGTATTAAAAGCATTTCCTTGAAGCACTTTCCCGAAATAACAAGACCTGCCCTTCTGAAATGGCTGTTTTCCCAGGAGCTGCGCCCGAGCTAAGGCAGATGAGAGTCTTGCCTGCTGTCAGCCACGGAGGCTGATGACCGGTCAGCCAGCAGTTGTGGCAAGGACAGAACAAGATAGATACGTATGCTCCTCTGTGCTGATTGTAAATGCTGGAATTTGTCTTGCATGAAGTAGTCTTCAGGTTTTGCAGGTTGTAGGTTTGGTAGGATCGACTGTGTCTTAAACGTGATGGTAATAGCAAACCCTGCAGGCATCCACGTAGGGCATTTTGGATTTCATAGAATCTGCAAGAGTATTGGAACAGTTCAGTGTTATGTTGAGGTACGGTAGTTATAGTCTTATCGGAGGAAAGTCTTGGCACGGAAGATGAAGATGGCAAAGATACCCAAAAGCGTTATAACCTTTGAGAGTGGAAACATGGCATTTACACTTCATATGAACAGTCGACTGTTCTTTCCAAAGATTTACGGAGGACGCTTTGCTTTTCCATATCAGAACTTAGTGATTTTAAGTTAAAGCTCTCCACTGGGATGTGTAAAAAATGAGCCCTGTATCCTGGAAAGAAGAGCAATTACAGAGACTTGACAGTCTTACTCTTGTGTTTTTCAGTTCTCCTTAAAAAGCAGGTATGGGCTTCTTCACTTGTGTTGTGTAGGGATTACAAAAAAAGCACCCTTGAAACTTCCTCTGAGATTAAAAGTGGGTGAGACCGATCACATTTTCCTCCTCTTCCACGATCCTGCTTTCTCTTGAACTGGTTTATATCAGCATCATAAATTCTTTGCTTTCACTAGAGCCAAGAGACCATAAGATTTTCATTGTTTTTTCAGGCCGACCGTCTCCTGCCAGACAGAGATCTCCATGCAGAAGTGCTCGGTCAGAGAGGCCTCGCTGCAGGAGGACTAAGAGGTGGGTGCGGGGTTAGTGATGGTTCTCATCTGTGCTTTGGAGGGTTTTCAGGTCGGTGGTAATTAGAGAATAATAGTATGATAATTACTGTGGTAGTCTGAGGGTAGGAGATAGATAAACACAGATTTGGGAGGAGGAGAGGATCCCTTTTATTAGCCTTTGGCTTTTACAACACAGTGCTTGTGGGTCACTGACAAGATGAGCATGGAGGCAATGGCTGAGATTCTGTACTGGAAATTCTTTTGCTCTGGAGCTGAAGCCCCAGTCACCCTCTAACAGTCTTAGTCAGACGACTGAATCTGGAAGCATACAGTTTCTTTTCTCCAAAATGAAGATAATTCAGTTAGAGGGAGAGCCTGTTTGGCAGGTTTAGTAGTCTGGGGGCAGAGGCCAGTTGGGGGCTGGGGCCCTCAGGGGAGGGGGCTGTTTCTGCCCCGTGCCCTTGACCTGGAGCTCCCAGCTGGGAAAGGGCTTTCCAAAATCCTGCTGGAAAGTGCTCCGTAAGAAAAAGCTACAATGTGAAGATGGCTTCCAAGATGCGCACAAGAGAACTTGGCTGAGCTTGAACTCTCCTGTGCAAGTGGGTTTGCTGCTAGAAGAAACCAGACCAAACCGGCTGAAAACAAGCAAAGTTGCAACAAAATTGTGTAAGCTCAGCTAATAAATATGCCTTAAGCGCACTTGCACAGAGGGTTCGCGTGTACAAATACTCAAAAGTGAATGGTAACAGACGATAGCGTGGCCAAAGCCAATAGGTTGTGTAAATTGTAAACATGAGTACATGAACAGTCTTAAGACTGCATATAAGGACCGAAGAGTTGTAACACGGCGTCCTTCTCATGCTCCAAGCTGAGAGCGCCTTTATTGCTAGCGTTACAAAGGGATTTTAGCCAGCGCGTACTTCTGCTGCCTGCTTTTTCGCAGTACGTGCACACGAACTGGAAGAAAAGGAAAATGCAAGCAAATCCCTTTTGGTAACAAGAGAGCCAGATGCGGGAGCTGTGGTTGAGCTGGGGGACAGGGAGCACCCCTGGACCAGCCCTTGGGCTTGCTGCCAAGCTGCTTTGCTGCCAGCCTGGGAGAGCTGCCTCCAAGTCAGCTCTTCCCAGCAGGACGTTGCCCAGGAGTAACTGTGAGTGTTGCTGTTCTCCCTCCGGAAGCATGGCACGCCCCAAGCACAGCCAGAGCTATGCCTGTGCCAGGAGAAGACTTCAAGCAGAGCCGGGGCTGATGGTGACAGCTCCCAGCAGCTGTCCAGGTCAGGCAGATGCAGGTAAGATGGCAGAGAGGGGACACCGACTGATTGTCACTTCTCTTGCAGGAACAGGATTTAACAGCAGGAGGGAGCCAGGGCACAAGGGCCTATGAGGTGAAAAAATGCATCAAAGAGCCAGAGCACAAAGCAGAGGGAGAAGAGAAGTAGGTGCAGGTCACGTGGCTTTCAAGGTAACATCTGCCACAGAAGCAGAATAACAGTAAAAGGCATTGGGAGGTCCTGGAGTGACGGAGCAAAGTGCCTGGCATTGAGAAGAGCCCAGAGAGACAGGAGACAAGCTAGAGATGGAGGTGAAAAAGATGGCATGTGGAAACAGAGGATGCTCCTGCTGTGCAGGTCCTTGTGAAGACGCTGGTGGCTGAGCAGCTGATGGGGAAGGAGCAGGAAGCTGGCTTCTGCTGCAGGTACTTGTGGTGTCACCTGCTGCTGAGGAACTGATAGAGCAGGAGTTTTTCAATGGCTTGTGCGGATGCTGGTGATAGCACTTGCGACTGAGTAGCAGATAGACAGGAAAAGACACATGGCCTGCTTAGGTGTCTGTGATGTCATTCGTGGCAGGAACTGGCCCCTTGCTTTTTCAGGTGCTTGTGATGTTACTGGTGGCTGAGTAGCTGATAGGGCAGGAGTCTGTCTGTGATTTGTGAAGATGGTTTTTGATGCCCTACGTGCCTGAGAAGATGCTAGGGCAGGCATGGAGAACTGTTTTATGCAGGTGCAATAAGCATGGCTAAATAAAGAGAAGCAATTCCCTTGGTAATTCTCTGCTGAAGTCTCCTTGCCTCTCTCCTAGGCTGGCAAAGAACTGACTTTTACACAGGTCACCAGAGCAGGACTGCTGCCAAGAAAGATCCCTGCGCTTGGCTGCTCACCTCGACCCTGTTCCTGCTCACGTCCCCATTCCCAACGCCTCCCTAGCTGGATTCGATACCTAGAGGGCACAGTAGTCCCAAGCGCTGGCTTCTGGAGATAAAAGAGGATGCCGATGGAGAAGCACCTTTGCTCCTTTTGCAGCGAGTCTCGCAGTAGGCTTGGGAGCTGAGCGTTTTATACTTTCTGTGAGGAGAAGTGCCTACCTGTTTCTGCCTCGGTTTTGCCTCAGAAACCGATTTCCTATCTAGGACGCCTTGTGACAGGCTGAGAAATGGGCCAGAAGGCGTATGAAGTGCAGCTGTTGTGGGACACTGCAGAAGCATCTTCAAGGGGAAGTGTTGTCTTCTTTACTCAAAGTCCACTGGCCAAGTGTGCCAAGATGACCCTGTTGATGGGGACCGTCAGTGGCAATGCTTGTAATGCCTTGGTTTCCTTGTCTCCCTTGCACCGGATGCTGCACTTGGGAGAAGACAACGTGAATCACAGGCAGGCGACCTGAGCCCCTAATCGAGCAGCACTGGAGATGCTCTGTTCCCAGGCATTTTTTTTCCCTGAGATCTCTACCTGCTAATTTCACATGCTCAGCAGCTGTAGAAAGCTTCCACCCTTCTGGATCACAAGGGTGCTTCCCTAACGGAAGTCTCGAGTTAAAACATTTCCAAAAACCCCCGAACCCTTCTGTTCTTTCTTGCATGGTCAAACTCTCTACAGAAATGAGAAGCACCACTTCGGACTGGCTTTGGTTATGATGGCAATTTTATTGCTTCAATCGTAAATGTCAAGTTTGATGGTTAGCATTCTTTTGATAATGTTTATCTGCGGCCTTTGATGGTAAATTGCAGGTTGTGGTGGCAAGCTCCATCACAAGTCCTGAACGCTTCTTTCCATAAGCCACGCGCCTGAAACACCTGGCAAAGCATGAGGAACATTTGCTGGTGATGCTGCAAATGTTGCTCCAGAGTTCTCTCTGGATTTCTTTTTCTTCTTCACTTTCTTGCACTTCTTTGCCACTTCTGGATCACCAGAATGATCGCTTCTGTCATTTGCCGCTTTCTTTCGGGCGCACTTTCACCCCCCTCTTCACAGGACTGTTTCCTCTTTCTGCATGGTTGTTTTTCGTCTGCCTGGCAAGGGCCTGCAGACTCTGGGTGAACTGGCACTGGTGGGAGAGGACGTTGTTGAAGTGAGGATTCGCCCAGCTGCCGCTCACCTACCGAACCAGGATGTGAGTCTGCTCTGTGGCCACTCAAGCCGTGCACACCTTCCCCTCCTGAGCTTCTGCCGTTATCAGGGCTGTTCCTCTCCCATTGGGAAGAGCTGCACAGGTTCCCACTGCCATGCGGCAGCTGACAGCGAGCGCACTTCTGCGTTTCCGCGAGGGCAATGTGCCTCCGCTTCGGAGGCGGGCAGTCTGGTTGGCTTCTGTTCAGCTTCTCCTCCTCCTCCTCGGTGTCAGAGCGTGCTCTCTTCCTGCCACGGCGCTGATGGGGAGTTCCTGCAGAGTCCCGTGTTTGTCTCTTCCCTTGGATCCTGGGCCGATTTTCTCCGCCTTCTTGATTTCTCAGTGCCAGGGTGCCTCCAGAAAATGCCCTCTTCAGCACTTGATCCAGCTTTGTCATGGAAATGCTCTTTGTCTCTTGGCATTCAGCGCCTGCTCCAGGAGTCAAATCGTGGTGCCTGGAGAAACAACAGTGATCTTAGTCTAGGGTTGTTCTTGCAGCCTCCTCATGGCTTCAGTCTCATCCTGTCACTTTCTGGCAGCACTTGATATGACAGGCAGAAGACTGAAGCGATGCTAGAAGCTGGGAATGAGATCATGGTCTTCCAGCCATGTCTGTCCCTCTCTGAGCAGTAACTCATCCTAAACCCTCTTGGACCTCCATTTGGCCTCTTTTTGCAGCTAGCCAGTCTCAGAGAGCAGACGGCTAGCAAGTTACACAAGCGCAACATTTAGTGCCAGACAAGGAGGGAGAAGGCAGGAGGTGGCGAACTGCAGAAGAGACAGAACTCAACTGGACAAACAGGCATTCTCTCCTAGGCCAGAAAGCAAAACCCACCGGAGGAGAGCACCACCACCACCAAGATCAGTAAGAGGAGAAGCAGTGTATTCTGAGCACTGTTGCACACTTGTCATTACCTGGCATAGAAGAGTAAATATGCACGCTGGCAGAGAACCGTCTTGATGTCACAACGATCCACAGAGGCATCATTCATCTTGTACCAGTGTCCATCGCTGGCCTGCAAAGAAAGGCAATGGTCTCTTTAGATGAACTGCAGGGGTTTTAAAGCAAGACCACAGGCAGAACACCACTGAGGGACACGGACACCATACACCAGTGCAAATCACAGAGTTGTCTCCTACCTTCACGAAGCAGTAATAGTGTCCTGCCTGGCAGCTGGACCCTTCATGTACCAGGACGGCATACAAGGAATAGAGGAGTGGTTCTCCAGGGGCTTGAGACATGTATGCGGCAAGGTCCAGAGATTCCGGATACTGCACAACCTAAAGAGAGACCAAGAAGACCCCCAAATTATCCTGAGAGTCTTCAGGAAGCAGCCTGAGAAAACCTTGCCAGCAAACGCAGGCTAGAGGCATAGAAACAGATCTTCTCAGTTCATCCAAACCAGGTGTTGCCATTTCATCACTGCAGTGGCAGAAAACTGTTGTTGGCCAAAGCAGCTCTTGACGAGCACAGGAAAGGGCTTGTCTTCACATTGGCACTTTCCTCTTAGCACAAGGGAAAGAGCAAGGCATAGCTATTGCCTTGATTTTTCTTAGACGGCTGCACTCGATAGCTGTGGTGTGCAGACATGAACAACTTCCAAAAAAGGATTCTCCTTCAGGAAAGGTCTCCTTCCAAGCAGACAAAGTTGCAGTGCACTTGTGTCCATACCTTGCTAATCTTTCTGCCAGAGAAAGCATCAAATCTCTTCAAGCAGACTGTCAGGACATTGGAGGAGCGATGAATTGTAAGCCTCTTGGATGCAGTGGCCAGCTGTTGACACCTTGAAAGAAGCACAGACCCAACTGTTGCAACCCATCTTCTCCCCACTCTGCCCCCCACCCCTGTAGGGCTGAGTTAAGGCTTGTTTTGCCCAGCTATCGTGCGCACAGGTTTGCATTTCAGACCCCTTAAGCCCACACGCTCTCACCGAAGGTAGCTTCGGTCTCAGGTGGCTCATTTTGGAGAGCAGCAGTCTGCAGTCTTTACAAGACCAGACCTAGGCATGACACTGTTCAGAGAGCCGGCAGGGGCTGCTGCTGCTGCTGCAAGGACTGAGGTCTCCTGCACAGAGACGCAAGCATCCAAAAAGCCTTGGCAATTAAAGGGTTGTTTGGTTTCTTGAGGAAGCTGCTGTTGCCAAATCCCTGCCCAGAGCTCCTCCTTGCTTTGGCTCCCCACTGCATATGGGACCTGTCTTTTCCCTTCTGGCCCTAGGGGTAGTTCAGTGGGCAGCTTCCTAGCTAGGAAGGTTGACCACCTCCTGGGCAGACGATGCCAGGAATAAAATTCTCATGAAAGCTTTCCAAATATTCAGGCAGAAGAGAAAAATTTACCCATCTTAGAAATAAATGTGTTCTTTTCCAAGTTCCAGATGATTCGGGTGGATTAGTTGTACGGGGAAGGAAAAAAAAAAGAAAAAAACCCCATGCTGTCTCATGACTGGGTTTCTCAATGAAGTCAAAACATAACTGGTGCTCCCAGACATGCAATACCCTAACCCAGTATCTGCTAGGAAGATGTCATTAGTAATAATCTTACTTGCTACATTTATAGCCATTTTCGCCGTCCAGCTGCTCAGGTTTGACAAAGTCTTCCAGAGCTGCAGTGACAGTTGAGGCTGCCTGGATGAGAAAGAAAGGAGAGCACTAAGCTCCTGGAAACTCAAAATCCCAAGAAATAGCTGCCCGTGTGGTACCAGCGTTATCCCAATAAGCAGCTACCCCTGGGCGGTACCAGAGCTGCCTGTGGTACGCATGGGCAAAAGTAGCAAAAGCAATCAACCCCATCCGTCCAGCAATCAGACGCCTATTGAGGGAGTCCAAAGCAGGGTGGCCTGACAGTGTCATCAGGGCTGCAGATACCATCCTTACTCTTTGCCCAGCTGACACCCAGCACCCAGCACAGGCAGACCATTTAGAGGGCTTCCAGAGAAGGAGCCCAGAAGCCCGGTTCCCTTCCCATCCCCTACCAAGCTCTGGCGTGGTAACAGCCCACAGTTTTAAGTCAACGGAGTTAACTGGAGATAACCTCGGCCCCCTGCAGGGGCCTTGAAACCTTTTGCACCACAATTTCCAAACATCTTACCTGGATATCCAAAGCAATATCAAGGAATGCCTCGTAGGTGTCGGAAACGGCTTTGCAGCTCAAGCACGTTACTGGAAGGCAAAGAGAAATGCTTCTCAGGTTGGGAAGGAGGCTAACTGTGCCCATTTCAATGCCCAACACGTACTGCTTTGGAGACACTGGACACAACTGCTGCGTACTAGAAGCTGTCTACCACAAAGAGAGAAAGAGCCACAGACCAATCGAAGGCCAGTAATATTTGTAAAAAGTACCTCTCGATCTTAGAAAGCCCCCAAATATTTGATGGACGATGGTAGTTGCTTGAGAAGAGATGTCCAAGCTGGAAAGAAATGGTAAGGCAGAGAGTTATCTCCTCCCAGAGTTTTGCTTTGTCTGAAAACCCTGGGCATCGGGTTTCCTTGATGGGAGTACACCAAGGAGTCCAAAGAGCTCAGGAGCATGGAAGAGGTAATTTGCTTGTGCTTACTCGCTGCTTCCCCTCGGACAAGCTCTCTGCATGGCATCGACAGTGTAGCGTAAGAACTCGTGGGCGTCTTCCTGCATGCCAAGCCGCAAATGTTCTCCTATTCCTAAGAAAGAAGAAGTTAGTAGCTGTCTCCTGCAAGAAGGGAAGAAAGCATGTAAAAGCACCTGAAATGCCTTACGTGTGAGGACACTGAGGACAGCCCAAGGCTGGATGGCCCTGGCTGAAGCATGCAGGACCCCGTTAACGTGCGCTTCCATTATGCACATCATGCAGAAGCCTTGCTGGCCACCTGAAGAGGGAGGGAGGGAGGGAAGCTTCTCAGGTTAGCAAAATATCCATAGCAGTGGGAAACTTAATGAAGATCTTGAAATTAGAAGATAACAGTCTCCAGTCCCCTTCTCCCAAGGTGCCAATGTCCCAACAAGCCCGGGCCATTTTAGTGCATAGAAAACTTTCTTCAGGGGGATGCTTAAGTGACAGCAGTTTTCTGTGCAATAAGCAAAGAGAGTTGAACTGTCAGGAACAGGGACCGAGACCTGGGGCTAGAAAGTGGTGCCCTTCTGAAGGTGAACGTACCTAGAGAGGACAAGAGCCTTCTAGGCTTGAGCGTTCAAAGAACACCACTCAGGGGGCTGACAAAGAAGGGCTGCTTTTCTCCTCAATCAGATTCCAGATGCTGGGAATCCTTGGGAAGTGCCCAAGAGATTTACAAGGAGATGTTCATGAAAGTACTCACATGACCGGCTGTGCTCACGCGAGAGCAGGTAGTTGGCCAGAGGGGGTGTGTACGTCAGGCACTGCAGGACGGAGTTGAGGTAGCACGTATTGCCCAGGTTGTGGAGTCCTGCTCCAGCTCTCTGTCTTTGCTTCCAGTCCATGCAAATCTTCTCCAGGGGAAAGAGGATGCGTTGTGGCAGAGCCATTCCCTTGGCAAGGACTGCAGGGAAATGACATTGGAAAAGAGATGAGACGATGCTGTTGTATGAGAGCCTATTTTGAAAGTCGACTTCTGTAGAGGAGCACCCAGGTAAACCGGCTCTAACCTCCAACAGAGAAACGTCGGGGGAAGCCTAACACTGCCATTGGCATTTCCTGGTTAAGAAACAGTTTTGGAAAAGAGTCTGCTCCCCTGCTTACTTTGCTGAAAGTCCGACAAACCCACACTCTGATTTCTGTGCCTCGGGCTGCCTTCCTTTCCCTCTAGACTCTTGAGCCAGCTTATCAGGTCAAGTCTTCCCTTTTCCTGATTGTAACTTGATGAAAAGAAGCAAGTCCCTAGCCCAGAAGGTAACCCTGCTGATGTCAGATCTTTCTAGGAGCAATGTCATCTTTCCAAGTCTTGTACGTAGTGGCAGAGGAGTGACAACATGCGGTTTTCCAGTGTCTAATCGAAAACACCTGGGTGAGTCTGGCTGCTATCAGGAAAGGCCCCAAATTCCCTCCAGGTTGTCAGCACATCAGCATTCAGGGATGGAGCACCAGCCATGTCTGTTGCCTTTGGGGATTCACAAAGTCCAAGCCTGCTGGTGAAGGCGTTACTCACCGGAGTCGTTCCCCATTGTGGCCATCGCTTCTCTCGGGAACAGAGGGGAAAGCTTTGGATGACAAAGGATGTCAGGACACGCTCGAGAAAGAGAAGATCAGCGCCGATCTCGTCACCTGATTGCAAAGAAATAATTGTAGCTGAACAAAATGATTCCAAGAACCCCAGATGTAACCCACAGAACAGCATCCACCCTCAAAAGTCTTTCAGCGGTACTTGTAACTGCTGCAGAGCTGCAGGCTGATGGCCCTGCTGTCCCTGTCACCGGACTGCCGTTGACAGCAATTGCCAAGGCCCTTTTGAAAGGCTGCATTGCGTGTCACCTTCTCTGAAGAGGACCTGCTGCTTACCTGCTGCTAGCGTTAGCAGCAGAGCCCTCTGGCTCTCCTGCCCACCCTTTCCCACCTTGTACGCAGGTGGGACCGGCTTTCAGCCGCTACTTTAACGGCTGCCTTTGCCGTGCTCCTTTTCTCTCTCCCTTCCTACCGCACCATTCAGGGTGGGCTTCTTGTCATTCTAGGCTGAGCTCAATGCCTCAGACTACACTGCCACCCCGCTACTTAACCTATGCTAGGATATGGTAAAGAAAGAAGAGTTAGCAAATAGGATCTCCACCCATAGCCCTGGCGAGCCTATAAAGGTGTAACAGCTCAGCCTACGGCTCAGAAGGTATAGACCAGCCTATACTTTTATCCCCTATTTACCTACTCTGTGATCTGTCCTGACAGTCAAATCATAATTACCTTTGAAAGAGGATGGAAGTTGAGGAGAAGTGGGCAGTAAACGATAAATGGTCAGGAAAAAGTAGGCAAGCAAGTAGCAAAGGAAGGAGCCAAGTTATCCCGAAGGCCAGCTCAGCCCAACTGGCGTTTGCTAGCCCGCTTTTCAGGACCACAAGGCCTGGCCAGGTGAGCTCACAAGCACCAGACGGGTGCCGCATCACTGCCCTTTTGTGACACAGGGCCACACAGGGACGTGTCCCCTCGAGGCCACACAGCTGCCACGGCCTGGGCACCCTTGGCCTGGTGCGGCCAGCTGGGAAGGGTCTTTCCAAAATCCTGCTGGAAGGAGCCAGATGTGGGACCTGTGGCCGAGCTGGGGGACAAGGAGCAGCCCTGAACCAGCCTCAGGATCTGTGGCAAACCAGCCTTCAAATCAGCTCTTCGCAGCAGGACGTTGCCCAGGAGTAACTGTGAGTGTTGCTGTTCTCCCTCCGGAAGCATGGCACGCACCAAGCACAGTTGGAGCTGCGCCTGTGCCAGGAGGAGACTTCAAGCAGAGCCGGGGCTGATGGTGCCAGTTCCCAGCAGCTGTCAGGTCAGAAAGATGCAGGTAAGATGGCAGAGAGGGGACACCGACTGATTGTCACTTGTCTTGCAGGAACAGCATTTAACAGCAGAAGGGAGGCAGGGCCCATGATGTCAAAAAGCGCATCGGACCGCTTCCAAGATAACATCTACCACAAAAACACAGAGCCAGAGAGAGGCAGTGGGAGGTGTTGGGGAGAGGCGAGGGCAGGGGGAGATGGGAGACAGAGATGGATGGGAAAAAGCCGGAGTGTTGGCAGTGAGGACGCTTCTCCTGTGGAGGTGCTTGTGAGGTCACTGGTGTCTGAGGAGCTGATAGGGCAGGAGCAGGCCCCTGGCTTGAGCAGGTGCTTGTGAGGTCACTGGTGCCGGAGGAGCTGATAGGCCAGGAGCGGGCAGGTGTGAGCAGCCATCAAGGGGACTGCTTAGAAGGGGAAATGCCTGAGCAGCAGAACGTTCCTACGAGCCCGGGAGCTGTGAGCCTGGCGATCAGAAGCATCCCTGAGACGTGCAGCTGGCCGCTTTGCAGCACAGCTAGGGACCGAGAATCCAGGCACCTCCAGATCATCTCGGAAGTGAGACTCTGTCTGTTACGTTATTCTTCCCCCTTTGGGCTCACTTTTGGAGTGGGTTAGGTTTATGCACCCACCTCTGGGATGGCTGGGTCCCCTCTGGGATCGCTTTGTCCTCCCCTCTGGGATGATGCTTTGGCCCTTTCTGGAATCTAATTCACTCTGTACCAGTATTATATCTCCATATAAGTAATCCATCATCAGTATATCTGCTGCTCTTTCGAGGATAAGTTCCCTGCCTAGTGACAACTTTTTAATAACCTGGCTGTTGCTGTTCTGTTGCTTATTCCTAAAAGATTGGTTGTTGCTATACGATTGCTTGCTGCTTTTACTGACTGCTGCCATCCTATTGATTGATGCTCTGCCATTGATTGCTGATAGAAATGGGAAGCAGGTCCATGCCCTGGAGCTCCCCAGGCCTCCTCCCAGGCATCTGCCCCAGTGTTTTGTCCTGCTGTGGAGGGAGCTGAAGTCCTGGGTAGCAGCCCCAGACTGCACCAGGGGAGACACCTGAAGAGTTTGGTGTATGTCGGAGGCACTCTGGAACTCCTCGCAGGGATTTCCCGGGGTCCTTTGGTTTCTTCTGGAGACAAGTGAATTCCCAGGTAGCAGCCCCAGAATCTTCTAAGGTAGCTACCCAAAGAGCATGGTGCATGTTGGGGGCAGGTCCATGCCTGTTTTTACTTCAGGACTTTTCCCATACATCTGACGGAGTGTTTTCATTTTCTTTACACACACCTGAAGTCCCAGGTAGCTGCAGCACAACTTTCCCCGTTAGTTAGTGGCAGAGTTTTCCTTGTCTTGGAGGCAGGCCATGCCCGATAGCTCCTCGGGAATCCTCGGAGGAATCTCCAGAATGTTTTGGCCTCCCCTGGAGACAGCTGAATTTAGCAGGTAGCCATCCCAGACTTTTCCAAGGTAGTTACCCAAGGTGTTTTGTGTATGGTGGAGGCAGGCCCATGCTCGGTAGACCTCTGGGAGTCCTCCAAGGCAGCATGGGAGTGTTTTGCCTTTCCCTGGAGCCAGCTGAAGTCCTGGATAGAAGATGCATGTGACACCTGTATGGTTACCTGAAAGGTTTTGTTCATGTGGGGGCAGGTCCATGCCTGGTAGCTCCCTGGGAATTCTCCCAGTCATCTCTAGGAGTGTGTTGGCCTTCCTGGGGACAGCTGAATTTTGCAGGTAGCAGACCCAGACGCTGCAAGGTTGTTAGTTGAAGAGTTTTCTTAAACTTGAAGGCAGGTCCATGCCTGGTAGCTTCCCAGGGACCCCTCCCAGGGAAATCCAAGAGTGTTTAGCTTTGTCTGGAGACAGGTGAATTCCCTGGCAGCAGCCCCAGGCTCTTTGAAGGGAGCTACGCAAAGAGCATTGTGTATGTTGGGGGAAGGGCTGTGCTCAGTAGCTGGGTGGGAATTCTCCCAGGCACGTTCAGGATTGTCTTGGCCTCCTCTGGGGAAAGCTGAAGTCCCAGGCAGCAGCCCCAGACTCCTGCACGGTAGCTACCCGAAGCGTTTTGTCCACGTTGGAGGCAGGTGCAAGCCCGGTAGCTCCCTGGGACTTGTCCCAGGCAGCTGCAGAATTTGTTGGTCTTCCCTGGAGAGAGCTGAATTTTGCAGGTAGCAGCCCCAGACTCCTCCAAGGAATCCACTCAGGGAGTGTTTTCACTGCTGGGGGATGGTCCATGCCCTGTAGCTTTCTGGGAGTCCTCCCAGGCAGCTTTGGAGTTTTTTGGCCTTCGCAGGATATAGCTGAAATCTCAGGTATCAGCCCCAGACTCCTCCAGGGAATCCACCTGAGGTGTTTTCTCCATGTTGGAGGCAGGTCCATGCTCTGTACCTTGCTGGGACTCCTGCGAAGCAGCCTGGGAGTGTTTTTTCCTTCCCTGGAGATGGCTGAATTTTCTGGGTAGCAGCCCCAGACTCCTCCTCGGTAGTTACCTGAAAAGTTTTCTTCATGTAGGACTCAGGTGCGTGCCCGGTAGCTCCCCGGGACTCCTCCCAGGTGTCTGCACAAGTGTTTTGGCCTCCTCTGGAGATGGATGAATTCTCCGGCAGGAGCCCGAGACTCTTCAAAGGTAGCTATGCTACTGAGCACTGTGTATGTTGGAGGCAGGTCATGCTCTGTAGTTCCCCAGGACCTCTCCCAGGCAGCTCCAGAATGTTTTGGCCTTTTCAGGAGATGGATGAATTCCTTGGTGAGCAGCCCTGGACTCTTCCAAGGTTGCTAGCAGGCATTTTGTCGATACTGGAGGCATGTCCGTGCTTTGTACCTTGCTGGGACTCCTCTCAGGCAGCTTGGGAGTGTTTTGCTGTTCCCTGGATATAGATGAAGTTTCAGGTAGCATCCCCCAAGTCCTCTCTAGTTAGTTACTTGAAGAGCTTTCTTCATACTGAAGGCAGGTCCATGCCCTGCAGCTCCCCAGGACTCCTCTGCAGCATCTCCAGGAGCATTCTGATTTCTTCTGGAGACCAGGGGATTCCCTGGTAGCAGCCCCAGACTAGTCTAAGGTAACTACCTGAACAGCAATGTGTATGCTGGGGGAAAGTCCATGCCCAGTAGCTCCCCAGGACTCCTCCCAGGCATCTCCTGGATGGTGGTGGACTTGGCAGTGCTAGGTTAACAGTTGGACTTGATGATCTTAACGGTCTTTTCCCGCCTAAACAATTCTATGATTCTCCAGGGGTGTCTTGGCGTCCAGGGGTGTCTTAGCTGCCCAGCTGCACAGAGGCTTTTCTCCATGGTGCTGACGTAGCACTGGACCTCGTCTGGTGTGGAAGTCTCGGTCTCATGCCCTTGCCACTGACAAGTGCAGATCATCTTGTGTACTCAGGAGCCCTTGTTTTATGATTCTGTGATTTTTCTGAGGAAGGTTTCTTAGCTCTGCTGCAGGAGATGGGTACAATTTGAATCAGGTAGATGTGTTTCAGATGCGGTGTTTCTTCACGGGCACTTCTGGCAGGGGTAGAAGGAGAACATGGTTATCCTGACCCAGTAGATTCTGTGTTCCCTCTTGTGGTTTTCCCTCTGAGGAGGATCAGGTGATGAAGCAAGAGACGTGTTTTCATCATAGGTGGTTAGCAGCTAGGCTGTCAGTGTCTTTCTATTGCGTTTGCCTTGACACCACTGACTCAGCCAGGAGCCGTTTGTTCTTCTTCATGTTGAGACCTCGTGGTCTGACACCTTCTGAGGGGCATGCCATTTTAGGAGTCCTTCCCAAGGAGGGCAGCAGGGGTCGCAGAGCACGTGACCTCAGAGGGCCAATGGAGACAACCGATGCCCATTTTCTGTTGGGGTGTAGTTTTTCCTTGTTTACTTCACAGAAGTCCCCATGTTGCTGCACATTCTTTGGATCAAGTTTACCCTACTGCATCATCAGGTGTAGGCATGACTTTTAAAGCTCAGCCAACCCCAACACATGTCATTGCTCATGCTTTTGCTTTCCATAGCTGCACTCAGAAGAGCTTGGAGAGCGTGGAATAGAGGTGGATGCCAGACAGATGCGCCTCCTTAAGAGACCCCCACTTCACTCTCCACCCTGGCAGAGCCAGGAGGAGCCCTGGCCAGCAAGCAGAAGGAGAGGTATGAGGCAAAGCCAGGCTCCAAAGCCCTGTTGCAAGGCATCGCATGTGCAAAATCACTTTCTGATGCAAAACCAGGGTAGATGCACGTAGGAACTCCGCAGTTCATGATTTCCAAGTAGTCAGGGGCTGATACGGGCGATACCCCATTAGCAGTCAACAGAAAAGGCAAGGCTGCTTCTTTATAATGATATTTATTTATATTAATATAATGTTGTTTATAATAAAAATTGTCAGCATTATCACGATAATAATGATCCACCTTTAAAATGATAATTATTCACTGTTCATCAACCTTTTCCTTTACATTTGTGGCTGGGCGGAGTGTTTTTTGCTTTCAAACAATGCCAGTTTGAGAACTAACATTTCTGGTCAGCTGTAGCTTTCTTGTTGGGTTTTGGGTTGGTTTGGGAGTTTGATGTGTGTTGTTTTTGTTTTTCCTGAGAAGAGCTGCTTTTGAATTGCTGTGAATTCAGTGGCTGGTTTGCAGCAGTAGAGCATGGAGGAGGAATCCGTATTGAAATAAAGTGTTTTGGCTGGCAAGACAAAGAGGTGCCAGTTTGGAGAGTCCTTCTGCATCGTTCTGAAGGATTACCAGAGCAAGGCAGCAAGGAGTCGATACATTGCTTAACTCCAGATGTTGCTGTTGAGGGCTCTGGGTTTTTCCAAGACGATTGCTGAGGTTGAGGGGGCTCTGGCCCTCTTTTCCAAACTGGAGAGAATTCAGTTCGAGGGAGAGCCTCTTTGGCAGTTTTAGTAGTTTAGGGCCAGAGTCCATTTGGGGGCTGGGGCCCTTGGGGCTGGGGGCTGTTTCTGCCCCGTGGGCTTGGCCTGGTGCTGCCAGCTGGGAAGGGGCTTTCCAAAATCCTGCTGGAAGGAGGCAGATGTGGGACCTGTGGACAGGGAGCACCCCTGGACCAGCCGCAGGACCTGCTGCCAAGCTGCATTCAGATCAGCTCTTCCCAGCAGGGACACTGCCCAGGAGTGACTGTGAGTGTTGCTGTTCTCCCTCCGGAAGCATGGCACGCCCCAAGCACAGCCAGAGCTGCGCCTGTGCCAGGAGAAGCCTTTAAGCAGAGCCGGGGCTGATGGTGACAGCTCCCAGCAGCTGTCCAGGTCAGAGAGATGCAGGTAAGATGGCAGAGAGGGGACACTGAGTGGTTGTCACTTCTCTTGCAGGAACAGCGTTTAACAGCAGGAGGGAGGCAGGACGAAAGGGCCCATGATGTCAAAAAGCACATCAAACAACTGGTGCAGTCATGATGAGAGCAGAAGGAGATGAGAAGGAGATGCAGGTGACCCGTCTGGGACAATGCTTGCGAGGTAACATCTGCCACCCGAACCCAGGGCCAGAGAGAGGCAGTGGGAGGTGGTGGAGTGGGTGAGGAAGGTGCCTGGGAGAGGGGAGAGCAGGGGGAGGTGGGAGACCGAGATGGAGATGGAGGGGGAAAAGCCGGGGTGTTGGCAGTGAGGACGCTTCTCCTGTGGAGGGGCTTGTGAGGTCACTGGTGCCTGAGGAGCTGATAGGGCAGGAGCAGGCCCCTGGCTTGAGCAGGTGCTTGTGATGTCACTGGTGCCTGAGGAGCTGATAGGCCAGGAGCAGGCAGGTGTGAGCAGCCATCAAGGGGACTGCTTAGAAGGGGAAATGCCTGAGCAACAGAACGTTCCTGCGAGCCTGGGAGCTGTGAGCCTGGCGATCAGAAGCATCCCTGAGACGTGCAGCTGGCCGCTTTGCAGCACAGCTAGGGACCGAGAATCCAGGCACCTCCAGATCATCTCGGAAGTGAGACTCTGTCTGTTACGTTATTCTTCCCCCTTTGGGCTCACTTTTGGTGTGGGTTAGGTTTATGCACCCACCTCTGGGATGGCTGGGTCCCTCTGGGATCGCTTTGTCCTCCCCTCTGGGATGATGCTTTGGCCCTTTCTGGAATCTAATTCACTCTGTACCAGTATTATATCTCCATATAAGTAATCCATCATCAGTATATCTGCTGCTCTTTCGAGGATAAGTTCTCTGCCTAATGACAACTTTGTAGTAACCTGGCTGTTGCTGTTCTCTTACTTATTCCTAAAAGATTGGTTGTTGCTATACGATTGCTTGCTGCTTTTACTGACTGCTGCCATCCTATTGATTGATGCTCTGCCATTGATTGCTGATAGAAATGGGAAGCAGGTCCATGCCCTGGAGCTCCCCAGGCCTCCTCCCAGGCATCTGCCCCAGTGTTTTGTCCTGCTGTGGAGGGAGCTGAAGTCCTGGGTAGCAGCCCCAGACTGCACCAGGGGAGACACCTGAAGAGTTTGGTGTATGTCGGAGGCACTCTGGAACTCCTCGCAGGGATTTCCCGGGGTCCTTTGGTTTCTTCTGGAGACAAGTGAATTCCCAGGTAGCAGCCCCAGAATCTTCTAAGGTAGCTACCCAAAGAGCATGGTGCATGTTGGGGGCAGGTCCATGCCTGTTTTTACTTCAGGACTTTTCCCATACATCTGACGGAGTGTTTTCATTTTCTTTACACACACCTGAAGTCCCAGGTAGCTGCAGCACAACTTTCCCCGTTAGTTAGTGGCAGAGTTTTCCTTGTCTTGGAGGCAGGCCATGCCCGATAGCTCCTCGGGAATCCTCGGAGGAATCTCCAGAATGTTTTGGCCTCCCCTGGAGACAGCTGAATTTAGCAGGTAGCCATCCCAGACTTTTCCAAGGTAGTTACCCAAGGTGTTTTGTGTATGGTGGAGGCAGGCCCATGCTCGGTAGACCTCTGGGAGTCCTCCAAGGCAGCATGGGAGTGTTTTGCCTTTCCCTGGAGCCAGCTGAAGTCCTGGATAGAAGATGCATGTGACACCTGTATGGTTACCTGAAAGGTTTTGTTCATGTGGGGGGCAGGTCCATGCCTGGTAGCTCCCTGGGAATTCTCCCAGTCATCTCTAGGAGTGTGTTGGCCTTCCTGGGGACAGCTGAATTTTGCAGGTAGCAGACCCAGACGCTGCAAGGTTGTTAGTTGAAGAGTTTTCTTAAACTTGAAGGCAGGTCCATGCCTGGTAGCTTCCCAGGGACCCCTCCCAGGGAAATCCAAGAGTGTTTAGCTTTGTCTGGAGACAGGTGAATTCCCTGGCAGCAGCCCCAGGCTCTTTGAAGGGAGCTACGCAAAGAGCATTGTGTATGTTGGGGGAAGGGCTGTGCTCAGTAGCTGGGTGGGAATTCTCCCAGGCACGTTCAGGATTGTCTTGGCCTCCTCTGGGGAAAGCTGAAGTCCCAGGCAGCAGCCCCAGACTCCTGCACGGTAGCTACCCGAAGCGTTTTGTCCACGTTGGAGGCAGGTGCAAGCCCGGTAGCTCCCTGGGACTTGTCCCAGGCAGCTGCAGAATTTGTTGGTCTTCCCTGGAGAGAGCTGAATTTTGCAGGTAGCAGCCCCAGACTCCTCCAAGGAATCCACTCAGGGAGTGTTTTCACTGCTGGGGGATGGTCCATGCCCTGTAGCTTTCTGGGAGTCCTCCCAGGCAGCTTTGGAGTTTTTTGGCCTTCGCAGGATATAGCTGAAATCTCAGGTATCAGCCCCAGACTCCTCCAGGGAATCCACCTGAGGTGTTTTCTCAATGTTGGAGGCAGGTCCATGCTCTGTACCTTGCTGGGACTCCTGCGAAGCAGCCTGGGAGTGTTTTTCCTTCCCTGGAGATGGCTGAATTTTCTGGGTAGCAGCCCCAGACTCCTCCTCGGTAGTTACCTGAAAAGTTTTCTTCATGTAGGACTCAGGTGCGTGCCCGGTAGCTCCCCGGGACTCCTCCCAGGTGTCTGCACAAGTGTTTTGGCCTCCTCTGGAGATGGATGAATTCTCCGGCAGGAGCCCGAGACTCTTCAAAGGTAGCTATGCTACTGAGCACTGTGTATGTTGGAGGCAGGTCATGCTCTGTAGTTCCCCGGGACCTCTCCCAGGCAGCTCCAGAATGTTTTGGCCTTTTCAGGAGCTGGATGAATTCCTTGGTGAGCAGCCCTGGACTCTTCCAAGGTTGCTAGCACAGGCATTTTGTCGATACTGGAGGCATGTCCGTGCTTTGTACCTTGCTGGGACTCCTCTCAGGCAGCTTGGGAGTGTTTTGCTGTTCCCTGGATATAGATGAAGTTTCAGGTAGCATCCCCCAAGTCCTCTCTAGTTAGTTACTTGAAGAGCTTTCTTCATACTGAAGGCAGGTCCATGCCCTGCAGCTCCCCAGGACTCCTCTGCAGCATCTCCAGGAGCATTCTGATTTCTCCTGGAGACCAGGGAATTCCCTGGTAGCAGCCCCAGACTAGTCTAAGGTAACTACCTGAACAGCAATGTGTATGCTGGGGGAAAGTCCATGCCCAGTAGCTCCCCAGGACTCCTCCCAGGCATCTCCTGGATGGTGGTGGACTTGGCAGTGCTAGGTTAACAGTTGGACTTGATGATCTTACAGGTCTTTTCCCGCCTAAACAATTCTATGATTCTCCAGGGGTGTCTTGGCGTCCAGGGGTGTCTTAGCTGCCCAGCTGCACAGAGGCTTTTCTCCATGGCACTGACGTAGCACTGGACCTCGTCTGGTGTGGAAGTCTCGGTCTCATGCCCTTGCCACTGACAAGTGCAGATCATCCTGTGTACTCAGGAGCCCTTGTTTTATGATTCTGTGATTTTTCTGAGGAAGGTTTCTTAGCTCTGCTGCAGGAGATGGGTACAATGCAAATGAAGTAGATGTGTTTCAGATGTGCTGTTTCTTCAAGGGCACTTCTGGCAGGGGTAGAAGGAGAACATGGTTATCCTGACCCAGTAGATTCTGTGTTCCCTCTTGTGGTTTTCCCTCTGAGGAGGATCAGAAAGGATGAAGCAAGAGACGTGTTTTCATCATAGGTGGTTAGCAGCTAGGCTGTCAGTGTCTTTCTATTGCATTTGATGATCTTAAAGGTCTTTTCCAGCCTAAACAATTCTATGATTCTTCCAGGGGTGTCTTGGCCTCCTCTGGAGAAGGAGGAATTCTCAGGTAGCAACCCCCGACTCCTCCAAGGAAGCTCCCTGAGGCATTTTGTCAACGTTGGAGGCAGGTCCATGCCTGGTAGCTGCCCGATACTCCTCCCAGGCATCTCAGGAGCATTTTGGTTTCCTCTGCAGACAGATCAAGTCCCAGGCAGTAGCCCCAGACTTCCTAGAGTAGCTACCCAAAGAGCACTGTGTATGTTGGGGGCAGGTCCATGTCTGGTAGCTCTTCTGCACCTCTTGCAGGCAGCTCTGCAATGTTTTGGCCTCCCCTGGAGACCACGGAATGTCACAGGGGGCAGCCCCAGACTCCTCCAGGGAATCCAGCCAAGGAGTTCTATCAATGTTGGAGGCAGGTCTGTGCTCTGTACCTTGTAGGTACAGGAGCAGGGATTTGGACTTGGTGATCCTTATGGGTCTCTTCCATCTCAAGGTCTTCCTGTGATTCTAAGATGCGCACACGGGTAGGGTGCTGAAGAGGTTTTAATTGCATCTAAAATCAATAACTCGTGGATGCAGCCGCACCTACTGCCTTCAATTTCTGATGCAGTTTGGAGCATCACCTCCGGTTAAAGTTCTCTAATCCTTGCCCTTCTAACACCCTCTAATTTGTCACTTTTAACACTAATAAACGTGGCTCAGGAGGGTGACCTTTTCCAGGGATTCAGTGACTTTTCCTCAGGTTTCAGCACGCAGTTTGGGAGACAAGCCAGAGCTGCTTTCCATAGTTGCACTCAGAAGAGCTTGGAGAGCATGGAATAGAGGTGGATGCCAGACAGATGCGCCTCCTGAGAGACCCCTGCTTTACTCTCCACCCTGGCAGAGCCAGGAGGAGCCCTGGCCAGCAAGCAGAAGGAGAGGTATGAGGCAAAGCCAGGCTCCAAAGCCCTGTTGCAAGGCATCGCATGTGCAAAATCACTTTCTGATGCAAAACCAGGGTAGATGCACATAGGAACTGCTCCGCAGTCTGCTGTGACATTAACCTTGGAATTTAGCAAGGGTGCTTCTTTTTAGGCATGGCTTGTGCCTCTTTCAGCTCAAAGTGACCATGTTTAGCAATGCTGTGCCCTGTCGAAGTAGAATGCAGCCGGAGAGGAGTTGGGAAGGGGGATGTGAGCAGCAGTAGTGTCCAGGTGAGCAGCAAACCCCAGGTATCTTTCCTGGAATCCATCCTGCTCTGGTCACCCTGCGTGGTTAGGTGTCCGGTCAAGAGGACAAACCTGGCAGCATTTTCCTTCTGTACCTGGTGCGGTCACAAGTCAAGCAGTTAGCCTGGCCATTTTCATTATGGTGACGTCCTAAATGAATCCTTGCAAGGCTCTGAAACAGAAAAAACCATCCTCCTACCTAATAAGCTAAGTAGTGGTGCACATGCATTCATGATTTCCAAGTAGTCAGGGACTGATAAGGGCGATACCCCATTAGCAGTCAACAGAAAAGGCAAGGCTGCTTCTTTATAATGATATTTATTTATAATAATACAATGTTATTTATAATAAAAATTGTCAGCATTATCACGATAATAATGATCCACCTTTAAAATGATAATTATTCACTGTTCATCAACCTATTCCTTTAGATTTGTGGCTGGGCAGAGTGGTTTTGCTTTCAAACAATGCCAGTTTGAAAACTAGCATTTCTCATCAGCTGTAGCTTTCTTGTTGGGTTTTGGGTTGGTTTGGGGAGTTTGATTGTGTGTTGTTTTTTTTTTTTCCCTGAGAAGAGCTGCTTTTGAATTGCTGTGAATTCAGTGGCTGGTTTGCAGCAGTAGAGCATGGAGGAGGAATCCGTATTGTAATAGAAGTGTTTTGGCTGGCAAGACAAAGAGGTCCCAGTTTGGAGAGTCCTTCTGCATCGTTCTGAAGGATTACCAGAGCAAGGCAGCAAGTTCGAAACTCGATGTTCCTGTTGCTTAACTCCAGAGCGATTGCTGAGGTTGAGGGGGCTCTGGCCCAGCTCCAAAAAGGTGGGGAAAGTCAGAGAAGAGTCAAGAGTTAAGGGAGCTGCCTTCTCCTGAGAGATGTCATTTGGTTCTGGCAAAGGGAATCTCTGCTAGCAAGGATGGTCATCCCTTGTGATTGTAACAAAATGGAAATGACTCCCAAGTTCCTGCCCTTCCTCCTTAATACAGGAGCACCTTTTCTTGCTTTCTTGTGGTCAAATTGCTCAAGCCCTTGAGAGAGACTTCCTTCTGTGGCTGATGGCAGAAGGAGATGGGGGAGAAGATAGAGCAGAAGATTCTCGGGAGGACCCAGCTTGGATGCAAGTTACAAAGTCTTGGAATAGAAAAAGTTTGGCATAATGGTATGTGCAACAATAACTGCAATGGTGTCTTCATCTGCAGTGGTACCTGCCTCTGCAGTTGTATCTGCACCTGCAGTGGCATTTACCTCTGCCGTGTAATCTTAATCTGTAATGGTATCTGCAGCTGAAATGGCGTCTCAGATGGTATCTACATCTACAGTGGTAGCTGCAATGGTATCTGCATCTGCAGTGGCATCTGCATCTGCCTACAAGTTACTAAATCTTGGAATATAATCTGCACTGCATAATATTCTTGGCTTCTTTTTAGTTATTTATTTTTCTTTTTTAATTTGGCCTTTTGGGAAGAAAGCAAACATGGACAGGGTTATTTTGGATTAAGAGAGAAGGTGTCATTTTGACCAGAACTTCAGATTGCCAAAGTTGTTTGGTTTTTTTCTTTTTACTTTTGATTTTTGCAATCAGACACACCTGTATGCTCTGGCCGCTCCATTTCCCAGCCCCTGGGGCAGCGGGAGCATGCTGACCAATAGCACTGGCCTGCCCCTGCTTTTACTGTTTTCGGTGTTGCCTGGCTCACGCCCGTCCCCCGCTGCTGAGGAAGCGGCGTCTCTGCAAAGAGCAAGGGCAGAGCGTGTTCTGCAGCGGGGTCTGGAGATACAGACGCTGCGGTTGTTGGTGGCTCCTTACCCGCTTCTGCAACAGGGTCGGGACAACTCTAGTCGCGTCCGTGTTGAAGCCGTTTGAGTGTCGGAGGCAATGAAGGGATTTCTTTGGTCCCTCCCCAACAAAGGCAGTGTGGGCTGGGAGTCAGAGTGTTGCAGTGGTCAGGAGGGTGTTTTCTTCCTCACAGAGACGAGCGTGCCTCCTTTACGAGCAGGACTCAACCTGCGAATCCCCAGCAGAAGGTTTCTTGAGCAGCGCTGTGCCCCCTTTCCCCCAGCTCTGAGCTCCTCGGCCCCTGGGGAGGCAGGAGGAGGGCAGGGACTGTGAGAGCCGGAGGCAGAGGCCAGGAGAGGGGATGGGGGAGCGGGGTGGAAGGTGACATTGCTGGGGTGCGGTGAGGTGACTTGTGTGGGAGGAAGCTGATTGGTCAGGAGCAGCAGGTGGCAGTGAGGTGCTCAGTGCCTGCCAGTGACAGCGCAGAGAGGAGGGAGCTGGGGGGCAGAGGAGAGGCCGGTTGGGGGGCAGGCAAGGGGCCAGCAGCGAGGGGAAGGCTGGGGCGGGGCTGGTGAGGTCACTTCTGCCGGAGATGCTGATAGGGTAGGAGTAGGCCCGTGGCTTGGAAGTTGCTTGTGAGGTCACTTCTGTCCCTGCAGGTGATAGGCCAGCAGCAGGCTTGTGGCTGGGTGGGTGTTTGTGAGGTGCCTTCAGCTGGAGCTGCTGCTAGGCCAGCAGCAGGCTGGAGGGGCATTGCCGGGTCTCTCCTCTCCACTGTGGCCGTGATGTCTTCTCCTCCTGCCCCCTAGCAGGACGAAGAGCCTGGCTGAAGGTCCTGGCGGGCTGTGACGAGCCCTGGAGCCCTCTCCTGAGCCGCCCCGTGCCCTCGGCCTCTCCCTGGGTGGGGAGTGCTCCCGCGTCCTGGCTGCAGCTGGTGGATGTCTGTCCTGTATCGGGATGGGGGGAACGTGTGGGTGTGGAGGGAGGAAGCCCCGTAGGCGGCACGGTGTTGCATATGTGGTCTGAGCAGTGCTGAGCAGGGGATAATGCCCCGGTGTGCTGTGTGTGTATCTGTAATGGTGTCGCTGTCTGCATCGGTATGTGGAATGCTGTCGATATCTGCAACGGGATCAGTATCTGCAATGGCCTCTGCATCTGCAATGGTATTTGGATCTGCCGTGGCATCTACGAAGGTATCTGCATCTGGAATGGTGTGTGTGCAACCGTACCATTGTCTGCAACTCTCCAGTGCAGATGGCGTTGCAGGTGCAGATACCATTGCAGATAGCATTGCAGATGCAGATAGGATTGAAGGTTCGGATGCCAGTGCAGATAACATTGCAGATGCAGGTAGTATTTCAGAGGCAGGTGCCATTGCAGGAATCACTGCAGATGGAGGGACAACTGCAGGTGCTGTTGCAGATGCCAGAAGAGATGCAGATTCCATTGAAGATACAATGGCAGATGCAGATACAATTTCAGATGCAGTTGCAGGTGTTGGTATTGGTGTCTCTGTGTTAGTATCGGTGTCTGTAATGGTAACTGTATGAGTGCCTGCATGTGCAATAGCACCTGTATCTGAATCTACGATTGGATTTGTCTCAATGTCTACAACTGTATTTGTCTCAATAGCTTCACTTGGAATGGTAACTCTGTCCCTTGGAGAATGGACTCTCATTGTATCTGTACTTCTGTGTGTAATTGTATCTGTACTTGTAATTGCATCTGCGGTGGTATTTGTGTAATGGTGCCTGGGAGTGCACTTCTGTACTGTTTAATTATATCTTTATCTGCCATTTTATCTGGAACTTTATGGATTTTGTGCCAGTATCTGCAATTGTAACTGAAATTCCTTGGGCATCTGTATCTGTAATTATACTGGTTTATGCAGTGGTATGCGCGATGGTGCTGGTACCTGTGGTGGTGATGGTGCCAGTAGTATCTGTGCCCCTACTGGTATCTCTGGCTGTGCCTGTAACTGTGCCTGTACCTGCACCTGCATAGGGAATGGTACCTGTACCTGCAGGTGGACTTGCAATGGTTTCTGTAGGTGTCTGCGTATTTGGTTTCTGTAGGCACGTGGGTCATTCTCTCGCTAGCTGAAATAGTAGCATCACAGCTCTCTCTAATGGTCTCTGTACCGCTGACGGTCTGGGTATGGGTGTGACTGTCTGTAATGGTATCGCGGTCTCTGTACTGATATCAGGAGCTGTAAGAGTAGGGGTAGAGGCATCTGCAATGGTATTGGTAGCTGCCTGGGTAAGTGCAATGCTGTCGATAGCTGCAATGGGATGAGTATCTGCAGTGGCACCAGCAACGGTTTCTTCAATGCCAGTGGCACATGCATCTGCAGTGTTCTTTGCTTTGCCAATGGCATCTGCAGGGTTCTCAGCAGCGGTACGTGCATCTGAAATGGTGCCTGCCCTGGTGTTGGAACCTGCAATGCCACCTGCAGTGGTATGTTCAGTGGCACCTTCTCTCTGTGTATCGGTATGTGTAGTGGTATCTGTATGTGTAATGCTGTCTGTAAGTGTAATTGTATCCGTACCTCCAGCTGTCTCTGGATCAGCAATTGTATCTGTGTGTGTTGCGGAGTCTGGAGCTGGAGTTCTGTCTCTGCTTGTACCTCTGTGGGTATTTGTGTCCGTCTCTGTAACTGCACCCGTGTCCGTCCTTGTCTTTGTATCCATGTCGGCATCCTCATCCACCACCCTGTCGGTGACTGTCTGTGTAGTTATCTGTATATGTATCTGTACCTCTGCGTGTAACAGCACATCTGTGTGTAACGGCAGCTGCAGTTGTATCGGTGTCTTTATGTGTAAGGGTTCCTTTGTCTGTCGTGGTACCTCAGTCGGTAGTGGCGTCACTTGCTGTAGCTGCTCTTGGTGGTGGTGTAACTGAATGTGCACTTGCAAGTGAGACTGTCCTTGTATTGTCAGTTGTGTGTGTAACTGTACCTTTATCTGGAATGGTGTCTGTTCTGTGCCTGTATTTGCAATTGTATCGGCAGTTCAATGTGAATCTGTGTATGCAATTCTGTCGGTCGCTGTGATGGTACTGGTACCTGCATTTCTAATGGTGCCAGCACGCGTGTCTCGAATGGCGTCTGTAGCTCTACCCGTCCTTCGGCCCGTTACTGTATCTGCAATGATACTGCATCTGCAATGGTGCCTGCAATTCTTCAGTGCCACCTGGAACGCAGTATTGGATCTGCAATGGTATCTGCATCTGCAACAGCGTCTGCAGTGGTGTCTGCATGTGGAATGGCATTTCTCTCTGAATTCTTGCATGCATCTGCAATGGCGTCTGTGGTCATACCTGCACCTGCAGTAGCATCTGCAATGGTGTCTTCAATGGTATCCTCATGCAATCAGATGTTCTTCTGCCACTCTAGCTGCATCTGCAACACCGTCTGCAATGGCATGTGCCTCTGCAATGCCATGTGCATTGCTATCTCCATCTGTGATGTTCTGAGGAATGCATTGTGCCTCAGCAATGCCACCCGCAAGGGTGTCTGCAATGCTGATTCATTCTGCAATGCCATCTGCAATGGCATCTGCACCTGCTGTGGTATCTGCGTCTGTAATGGAATCTGCAACGGCATACACATTGCTAAGAGCTTCTGGAATTGCTCCTACAGTGGTATCTGCATCTGCAATGGCGTCTGCATCTGCAATGCTCTCTGCATCTGCAATGGCATCTGCAGTGGTATCTGCATCTGGAGTGGTCTCTGCAATGGCATTTGCTGTGGTATCTTCAATGGCACCTTCAGTGCTATCGGAGCATGGACTGAAACTGCCATGGCATCTGCGTGGTATCTGCATCTGCAATGGCATTTGCCACTCTTTCTGCATTTGCATGGGTGTCTGCATCTGCAATGGCACCTGCAGTAACATCTGCTTCTGCAATGGTGTCTGCCACTGCAGTGGTATCTCCAATGGTATCTGCCCTGGCACCTGTATCTGCAATGGCATCAGCACCTTCAAATGCTTCATTTGCAATGGCACCTGCAATGGCATCAGCATCTTCGGTGGCATCTCCATCTGCAGTTCCATCTAAAATCTCATCTGCATCTGCAGTGTGATCAGGAACGGTCTCTGCAATGGTGTCTGCATCTCCCATGGCATCTTCATCTGCAGTCACGTCTGCTATGGTATCTGCATCTGCTATGGCATCTGCAATGGAGTCTGTAACAGGATCTCCAATATTTCGTGCCGGTAACTCTCATTGTATCTGCATATTTAATGGGTGTCTGTAATGGTATCGGTATCTGTGATGGTACTTGTGATGCTCTTAATAGCTGTATTTCTGATGGGACCAGCATCTGTCTCTCGTATGCTGGCTGTACCCGTAATTGTACCTGTAACTGTATCTGTCTTGGCAATGGTATCTGTATCTGCACGTGTACTTGTAATGGCTTCTGTGAGTGGACACGTATCAGTATCTGCAGAGGTGTCTCCCTCTGCCATGGTATTTGCATCTGTGTTGGCACCTGCAATTGTCTCTGCGTCTGCAGTGGTATCTGCGTCCCCAGCGGTGTCTCCACCTGCTGTGGAATCTGCACTGATATCTGCATCTGCCGTGCTCTCTGCATCAGGATCTGCAATGGTATCTCCATCTGCAGCTGCATCTTTAATTTTAACTGCATCTGCAGCGGGTACGGTGCTCTGTTGTGGATTTGCTCCTACACCAGTGTGGATACCACAGGGGTGTTTTGCTTATCGCTGAACAGTTCTTACTTAGATAGCAGGGAGGCCTTTTCTGCTTCTCGCAGTGCCCTGCCAGTGAGCAGGCTGGGGGTGCTCGAGAAGTTGGGAGGGGACACAGCTGGGACCGCTGACCCCAGCTGACCAAACCGGAGACCCAAGCCCCAACTCTATCAGTTACCCCTACAGTCGGCTCCAGCTGAGCGTGAAGGAAAGGTATCCCTTCAAAGAAGATGGTGCAAATGACCAAGTCAAGTGGACCCCTGCTGAGGGGCGTATGCAGTATCTGAGGGAATTAGCTGGGAAGACAAACATCATAGCCCCAAACATACCACCTCCCCTGCCTTACTCCTTCTTTCCCCAGCTTTATTGCTGAGCACGATGTCATCTGGTACGGAATATCCCTTTGGTCTGTTGGGGTCAGCTGTCCTGGCTATGGCCCCTCGCAGCTTCTTGCCCACGCCCAGCCTACTCACCGGTGGGTCAGAGCGAGGAAGAGAGAAGCCCTTGATGCTGTGCAAGCACTGTTCAGCAACAGCTGAAACATCCGTGTTTTATCAGGACTGTTTTGGTCACAGAACCAAAACACAGCCCCATCTGGGCTGCCATGAAGAAGATGAACTCCATCCCAGCCCAAACCAGTGCAGTGAAGCATGTGCTACTCCTACCATGAGAGCGACACAAAGCAGAGAGTGTTCAGTAACACGGGAGGGGCTGTTTTATGCCACAGGCCTTCAATCCCATCTCTTGGAAACAGCCCGACTGCAGCCAACCCCAAACCCCGCCTGCCCGGACGGGCTCCCAGTAGCAGAGACATGTTGGTGCAGGGAGCAGATGCAATTTTTGGCAGAGGACTTGGGAGAAAGGGGGTGCCTGTTTCTCAGGACAAGAGGGAAGATCTCTCGCCTCTCTCCCCTGTTGTGCCATCTCCCTGCTCATGTCATAATGGCCCTTCAGATGATGTGGGCTGATGTCACAGGGGGATGCACTGCATGACAGGGAGGTCTCCCCGGTGCCACGGCAGTGCCGGCACTTGCCAGCGAGGCCTGGGTGCTGCTGGGCACTGCTCAGGGTCTCCCCACCGCTGCCCTTGAGAGCTGCTCCACGGCTGGGAGCAGGGTCGGGAGGCAGCAGGGATGGGCTGGGGGACCCTCGCTGACAGACAGGAGAAGGAGCAGGTCAGAGAGGAGTTTTGGGTGAGGAGGCGGGAAGAGCGTCCCTTTTCCTGAGCCGAGGGCAAGCAGCAAGCGCGATGGAGGGCTGCTGCACCATGGCCGTCAGCTTGAAGCTGAGCTGCTTGTTCTGCAGCAGCTCTGCAGCAAGGGTGAGGGTTTGGGGAGCTCCTTCCTGAGGGGTCGCATCAGGGCTGTCAGCTGCCAAAAGCTGGAATTGCTGGGCTGTGGGGGTGGCTGGAGAGGGCTGGGGGCTGCCACGAGAGCCCTGCCTGAGGATCCCACCGGGCTCGGGGCACAATGTGGCTGCCAGGAGTGCAGGTCCTGGTACTGGGGCTGCCCTGGGTATCAAAGCTCCTTTGGGCATGGCTCGGTCCCCTCAAAAGTGGGACCACTGAGGGCCAGCTTTCTCTGTGAGCTGGCATTCTGAAATAGGGGCACAGCCCAGCTCCACAGCCATGGCAGTGTTTTTCTGGGCTCTTTGTGTACACCAGCGTCTGTCATCGCCTGGGCAAGGAGCTTGCTGAGAGTCTATGAGCTGGCCAGCCCAGGACCTGAGACCTCTTTCCCTTGCTTTCCAGAGATCATGGCTATCTGGGGAGCTGTGCCTGATGGCATCCTGGGACAGCTGAAGCTGGACAAGGCAGGCTGGTGTCCTGGTCCCTCTCGCGCTGCAGGGGTTCAGTCCTGCTGAGAGCCTGGGCCCTGAGGAACGATCCCTTCCCGAGCATCATAGCAGCTCAACCAAGACCACCCCATGAGCCCAGAGCAGCTTCTTGACAAACCGGGAGAGAAATCAAGTCTAGATCCAGCCTGAGAAAGCAAGCAGCACACCCTAGGGCTTCACTCTTCCCTGTGGCCAGACTGGAGAGACAAAGCAGAAAGACAGGGGATGATGCTGAGTCTGTGCCACGGATAATCCCTGGGAATAAGTCCCAGTCCTGCTCCTTCTTGCCTCCTCCTCCTCTGCCTCCTCTGGCCTCCTCTTGCCTCCTCCTCCTCCTCTTCCTCTTTCTTCTCCTCCTCTGCCACCTCAGCCTCTTCCTCTTGCCTCCTCTTGCCCCTTTTGGCCTCTGCCTCTGCCTCCTCCTTTCGCCTCCTTTTGGTGCATCATCCTCTTGCCTCCTCTTCCCTCCTCTTGCCTCTTCATCTTACTCCTCTTTACTCTCGACGCCTCCTACTCATCAATCCTGCTCATATTCCCTCATCTTGCCTAATTCTCATGCTTCCTCCTCCTCCTCCTCTCTGTCTTCCTCT
The DNA here is from genome assembly GCF_047370975.1 of Nipponia nippon. Taxonomy (NCBI): domain Eukaryota; kingdom Metazoa; phylum Chordata; class Aves; order Pelecaniformes; family Threskiornithidae; genus Nipponia; species Nipponia nippon. The sequence goes on from NW_028262374.1 coordinate 395,600, forward strand.
TGCCTCCTCCTGCTTCTTCTGGCCTCCTCTTGCCTCCTCCTCCACCTCCTGCTCTTGCATCCTCTTGCCTCCAACTCCCTCCTCCACTTCCCCCTTCTCTTCCCTCCTCCTCTTCTTCCTCCTCACGTTGCCTCCTCTTGCCTCTGCGTGCATCCTCCTCCTCTTGCCTCCTCTCTCCTCCTCCTCTTGCCTTTGCTTGTTTTTCCTCTCCTGCTCTTGCCTCCTTCTCCTCTTCCCTCCGCTTTCCTCCTGGAGGAGAAGGGAAGAGGAGGAGGAGGAGGCAAGAGTCTAAAGGATGGAGTTAGAGGAGGTAAGAGAGGGCAAGAGGAAGAGGGGGAGGATGAGGAGTAGAGAGGAAGAGTGAGGAGAAAGCAGGCAAAGGAGGATGAGGAGGAGGAGGAGGAAGGCAGAGGAAAGAAGAGGAGGCTGAGGAAGCGGAGGCAAGAGGAGGCAAGAGGCGGGAAGAGTTGAGGAGAGGAGGCGTGTGAGGTGGAGAAGAAGAGCGTGACAAGAGGAGGGAAGAGGAAGGCAGAGGGGTCTTAGGAGGCAGAGGTAGCAGGAGGCCAAGGGTGGCAAGAGGAGGAGGAGGAGGAGGATGCGCGAGGAGGGAAGAGGGCAGGGCAAAAGTAGAGGCGCGAGGAGGGCAGAGGAGGAGAGAGGAGGTAAAGGAGGAGGAGGCAAGAGGGAGCCAAAGAGGTAGAGGCAGGAAGGCGCCCTAGGAGGAAGAGGAGGAGGAGTATGGGAGAGGAGGCAGTGGGAGAAAGCAGGAGGAGGAAAAGGCAAGAGGAGCAACGAGGAAGGAATAGGAGGAAGAGGAAGAGAAGGAGGCAAAGGAGAAGGCAAAAGAATGGGAGGTGAAGAAAAGAGGAGGAGGAGGAGAATGAGGCAAGAGGAGGCAAGGTGAGGCTGCAGGAGGAGGAAGAGGAGGAGGCAGCAGGATGGCCCAAGAGGCGCGAGGAGGTGTGAAGAGGAGGAGGCGCGAGGAGGCGGGCAAAAGGAGAGGCAAGAGGAGGCGAGAGCAGGAGCCAGAAGGTAAAGGAGGAGGAGGGAAGGAAAAGCGCAAAAGGAGGAGAGGCAAGGATGCGAGCTGAGGTAGCAGGAGGCAATAGGAGAAGGAGGAGGAGGCAACGGTCGAGAGCAGGAGGAGGGCAAAAGAGGAGACAAGAGGAGGTCAGAGCAGGCCAGGAGGCAGAAGAAGGAGGAGGCAAGCAAAAGCGCCAAAGGAGGAGGCAAGAGGAAGGCAGAAGAGGCGCGAGGAGGAGGAGGCAATAGGAGGCAATAGGAGGCAATAGGAGGCCATGGGAGGCACGAGGAGGAGGAGGAGGAGGCGGAGGAGGAGGCTGAGAAGAGAACAGGCTAAAAGAGGAGCAAAGAGGAGGAAGAGGAAAGGGAGGCTGAGTAGGAAAAGGCAAGAGGAAGAGGAGAAGTAGGCCCTAGGATGGAAGAGGAGGGAAGAGGAGGCTGCAGGAGGCTGTGGAGGAAGAGAAGGCAAAAGGCCGGTGAGGCAAGGAGAGGCAAGAGGAGGAGGAGGAGGGGAGAGAGAGCAAGGCGGCTGCAGAAGAGGAGTAGGAGTTGAAGCAGGAGAAGGAGACAAGAGGAGGCATCGGGAGGCAAGAGGCAGAGGAAGAAGAGGAGGTGCGAGGAGGTGAGAGGCGGCAAGAGGAGATGAAGGAGGAGGAGACAAGAAGAGGCAAGAAGAAAAGCAGGAGGAGGAGGCAAGCAGAGGGCAGAGGAGGGAAGAGGAGGCGCGAGGAGTAGGCAAAAGAGGAGGCGGGAGGAGGAGAGAGCAGGATGGCGGAGGGAAAGGAGGCTGAGGCAAAAGGCAGAAGAAGAGAAGGAGGCTACAGGACGCTGTAAGGCGCAACAGGTGGAAAGAAGATTTAAGAGCAAGAGGAGCGGTAGGAGAAGGAGGAAGGAGGTGGTGGAGTCAACGGGAGCCCCGGGAAAGATGCTGAGGAGGGAGGAGGGGAGTGCAGGCAACAGCAGGCACCAGGAGGCAAAAGGCAACGGCGTCTTGCTCCTGGCGCCTCCTCTTGCCTTCGCTTGCTTTTCCTTGCCTGCTCTTGCCTCCTTCTCCTCTTCCCTCCGCTTTCCTCCTGAGGAGAAGTGAAGAGGAGGAGGAGGAGGCAAGAGTCTAAAGGATGGAGTTAGAGGAGGCAAGAGGAAGAGGGGAAGGATGAGGAGTAGAGAGGAAGAGAGAGGAGAAAGCAGGCAAAGGAGGATCAGGAGGAGGAGGAGGAAGGCAGAGGAAAGAAGAGGAGGCTGAGGAAGTGGAGGCAAGAGGAGGCAAGAGGCGGGAAGAGTTGAGGAGAGGAGGCATGTGAGGTGGAGAAGAAGAGCGTGACAAGAGGAGGGAAGAGGAAGGCAGAGGGGTCTTAGGAGGCAGAGGTAGCAGGAGGCCAAGGGTGGCAAGAGGAGGAGGAGGAGGAGGAGGAGTCAAGAGGAGGCAAGAGGGCAGGGCAAAAGTAGAGGTGCGAGGAGGGCAGAGCAGGAGAGAGGAGGAGGAGAGGAGGAGGTAAAGGAGGAGGAGGCAAGAGGAGGCCAAAGAGGTGGAGGCAGGAAGGTGCCGTAGGAGGCAAGAGGAGGAGGAATGGAAGAGGAGGCAATGGGAGAAAGCAGGAGGAGGAAAAGGCAAGAGGCCGTAAGAGGAAGGAATAGGAGGAAGAGGAAGAGAAGGAGGCAAAAGGAGAAGGCAAAAGGCTGTCAGGTAAAGAAAAGAGGAGGAAAAGGAGAATGAGGCAAGAGGAGGCAAGGAGGCAAGGTGAGGCTGCAGGAGGAGGAAGAGGAGGAGGCAGCAGGATGGCCCAAGAGGCAAGAGGAGGCAAGAGGAGGAGGAGGCAAGGGGAGGCAAGAAGAGGAGGGCAAAAGGAGAGGCAAGAGGAGGCGAGAGCAGGAGGCAGAAGGTAAAGGAGGAGGAGGGAAGGCAAAGCGCAAAAGGAGGAGAGGCGAGGATGCGAGCTGAGGTAGCAGGAGGCAACAGGAGAAGGAGGAGGAGGCAATGGTGGAGAGCAGGAGGAGGGCAAAAGAGGAGGCAAGAGGAGGTCAGAGCAGGGCAGAAGGCAAAAGAAGGAGGAGGCAGGCAAAAGCGCCAAAGGAGGAGGCAAGAGGAGGGCCGAAGAGGCGCGAGGAGGAGGAGGCAATAGGAGGCAATAGGAGGCGATGGGAGGCGAGAGGAGGAGGAGGAGGAGGCGGCGGAGGAGGAGGAGAAGAGAGCAGGCTAAAAGAGGAGCCCAGAGGAGGAAGAGGAAAGGGAGGCTGAGTAGGAAAAGGCAAGAGGAAGAGGAGAAGTAGGCCCTAGGAGGGAAGAGGAGGGAAGAGGAGGCTGCAGGAGGCTGTGGAGGAAGAGAAGGCAAAAGGCCGGTGAGGCAAGGAGAGGCAAGAGGAGGAGGAGGAGGCGACAGAGAGCAAGGCGGCAGCAGAAGAGGAGTAGGAGCTGAAGCAGGAGAAGGAGACAAGAGGAGGCATCGGGAGGCAAGAGGAAGAGGAAGAAGAGGAGGTGCGAGGAGGCGAGAGGCGGAGAGAGGAGGTGAAGGAGGAGGAGACAAGACGAGGGAAGAAGAAAAGCAGGAGGAGGAGGCAAGCAGAGGGCAGAGGATGACAGAGGAGGCGCGAGGAGTAAGGCGCAAGAGGAGGCGCGAGGAGGAGAGAGCAGGATCGCGGTGGGAAAGGAGGCTGAGGCAAAAGGCAGAAGAAGAGAAGGAGGCTACAGGACGCCGTAAGGCGCAAGAGGAGGCAAGAAGATGTAAGAGGAAGAGGAGCGGTAGGAGAAGGAGGGAGGAGGTGGTGGAGTCAACGGGAGCCCCGGGAAAGAAGGTGAGGAGGGAGGAGGCGAGTGCAGGCAACAGCAGGCACCAGGAGGCAAAAGGCAATGGTGTCTTGCTCCTCGTGCCTCCTCTTGCCTTCGCTTGCTTTTCCTTGCCTGCTCTTGCCTCCTTCTCCTCTTCCCTCCGCTTTCCTCCTGGAGGAGAAGTGAAGAGGAGGAGGAGGAGGAGGCAAGGGTCTAAAGGACGGAGTTAGAGGAGGCAAGAGGAGGCAAGAGGAAGAGGGGAAGGATGAGGAGTAGAGAGGAAGAGTGAGGAGAAAGCAGGCAAAGGAGGATGAGGAGGAGGAGGAGGAAGGCAGAGGAAAGAAGAGGAGGCTGAGGAAGTGGAGGCCAGAGGAGGCAAGAGGCAGGAAGAGTTGAGGAGAGGAGGCGTGTGAGGTGGAGAAGAAGAGCGTGAGAAGAGGAGGGAAGAGGAAGGCAGAGGGGTCTTAGGAGGCAGAGGTAGCAGGAGGCCAAGGGTGGCAAGAGGAGGAGGAGGCGCGAGGAGGGAAGAGGGCAGGGCAAAAGTAGAGGCGCGAGGAGGGCAGAGGAGGCAAGAGGAGGAGGAGGAGGAGGAGGCGCGAGGAGGGAAGAGGGCAGGGCAAAAGTAGAGGCGCGAGGAGGGCAGAGGAGGAGAGAGGAGGTAAAGGAGGAGGAGGCAAGAGGGAGCCAAAGAGGTAGAGGCAGGAAGGCGCCCTAGGAGGCAGGAGGAGGAGGAGTATTGAAGAAGAGGAGGCAATGGGAGAAAGCAGGAGGAGGAAAAGGCAAGAGGAGCAAAGAGGAAGGAATAGGAGGCAGAGGAAGAGAAGGAGGCAAAGGAGAAGGCAAAAGGATGGGAGGTGAAGAAAAGAGGAGGAGGAGGAGCATGAGGCAAGAGGAGGCAAGGTGAGGCTGCAGGAGGAGGAAGAGGAGGAGGCAGCAGGATGGCCCAAGAGGCGCGAGGAGGCGCGAGGAGGAGGGCAAAAGGAGAGGCAAGAGGAGGCGAGAGCAGGAGGCAGAAGGTAAAGGAGGAGGAGGGAAGGCAAAGCGCAAAAGGAGGAGAGGCGAGGATGCGAGCTGAGGTAGCAGGAGGCAATAGGAGAAGGAGGAGGAGGCAATGGTGGAGAGCAGGAGGAGGGCAAAAGAGGAGGCAAGAGGAGGTCAGAGCAGGGCAGAAGGCAAAAGAAGGAGGAGGCAGGCAAAAGCGCCAAAGGAGGAGGCAAGAGGAGGGCAGAAGAGGCGCGAGGAGGAGGAGGCAATAGGAGGCAATAGGAGGCAATGGGAGGCGCAAGGAGGAGGAGGAGGCGGCGGAGGAGAAGAGAGCAGGCTAAAAGAGGAGCCCAGAGGAGGAAGAGGAAAGGGAGGCTGAGTAGGAAAAGGCAAGAGGAAGAGGAGAAGTAGGCCGTAGGAGGGAAGAGGAGGGAAGAGGAGGCTGCAGGAGGCTGTGGAGGAAGAGAAGGAAATCATCTTCATGAGGCAACTGGTAGTAACAGGAGGAGGAATAGGAGGAGGCCATAGAGAGCAACAAGAAGGGAGACGAGGAGTAGGAGAGAGAGAAGAAGGAGGCAAGAGGAGGCAACGGGAGCCAAGAGGAATTTAGAGTAGGATACAAGGCAAAAGAAGGAGTAGGGAAGAGGAGGCAAGAAAAAGACAAAGGAGGAGGGAAGTGGTGGCAAGTGGAGTAAAGAAGATGCAAGTGGAGGACGAGGTGTTTCCTGGTTTCAGCTTGGATAGAGTTAAGTTTCTTCCTAGTAGCTGGTGCAGTGCTGTGTTTTGGGTTTAGGGTGAGAATAATGTTGAGAGACTGATGTTTTGTTTCTTGCTAAGTAGTGCTATGCTGTTGCTAAATAGTTGCTCAGTAGTGCTCACACTGGTCAAGGAATTTTCATCTTCCCATGCTCTGCCAGGTGCACAAGAAACTGGGAGGGAGCACAGCCAGGACAGCTGACCCAGCCTGACCCATGGGCTATTCCATTCCACATGACGTCCTGCTCAGTATAGAAACTGGGGGAAGAAGAAGGAAAGGGGGGTTGTTCGGCATGATGGCATTTGTCTTCCCAAGTAACTGTTTTGCTTGATGGAGCCCTGCTTTCCTGGGGATGCCTCTGAAGACCTGCCTGCTGATGGGAAGTAGTGAATGAATTCCTTTTTCTCCTTTGTCTGCGTGCGCAGCTTTTGCTTTACCTATTTAACAGTTCTATTTTATTCTTCTTCAATTATTAAACTGTTCTTATCTCAACGCACGAGTTTTCTCCCTTTTACCCTTCCGATTCTCTCCCTCATTCCACTGCGGGGGGAGTGTGTGAGCGACTCTGTGGTCCTTAGTTGCTAGCAGGGGTGAAACCACGACAAGGCAATAGGAGGCAATGGGAGGCAAGAGGAGGAGGAGGAGGAAAAGAGAGCAGGCTAAAAGAGGAGAAAAGAGGAGGAAGTATAGGGGGATGAGTAGGAAAAGGCAGGAGGAAGAGGAGGGAAGAGAAGGCTGCAGGAGGGTGTGGAGGAAGAGAAGGAGAAAGCATCGTGGGGCAACGGGAGGCAACAGGAGCAGGAAGAGCAGGAGGCACCAGGAGGCAACAGGATGAAGAAGGAAGAGGTAAAAGGATGCCAAAGAAGGAATAGTGAAAGCGAAAAGTAGCCACTAACGAGCACGAGACTGTAATATACAGGAAGGGAAGCAAGGCCTATTGCAAGGACAGGAGCCTGCCAAGCAATAGCTAAAACCAATAACACCTTCCGATTCAGTCTAGCACATTCAAAGCATGTCTGTCATTGTCTTGAACCCTTTGATCCCCTTGTTTAAGCACCACAAAGTACTGTCAGGTACCACACAGCTGCTCGCTCACTCGCCCCACCTTGGGGGGATGGGGCAGAGACTTGGAAGGGTAAAAGGGAGAAAACTCGTGGGTTGAGATAAGAACAGTTTAATAGTTGAGGGAAAAGAAAATAGAATAGTAGTATTAGTAGCAATAATAATATCATAATAACAATACAATAATAATAAACAAAGGAAGTGATACACTATACAATTGCTTACCACCCACCAACCGATGCCCTGAGCAACGATCGTTGCCCCCCAGACAACTCCCTCCAGTTTCTATACTGAGCATGACGTCACATGGTATGGAATAGCCCTTGGGCCAGTCTGGGTCAGCTGTCCTGGCTGTGCTCCCTCCCAGCTTCTTGTGCACCTGGCAGAGCATGGGAAGCTGAAAAGTCCTTCACTCGTGTAAAAACTACTCAGTAACAACCAAAACATCAGTGTGTTATCAACATTATTCTCATCCTAAATCCAAAACACAGCACTGTACCAGCTACTAGGAAGAAAATTAACGCTATCCCAGCTGAAACCAGGACATCCCTCAGGAGAGGGGAGCAAGTGAGCAGCTGGCTGGGGGCTTAGCGGCTACATTATGGACTTACTTCTGTTTTCACTAAAAACAGTAACAGTACCATGCTCTAAAATTTCTTTTCTCCTTCTTGATGATGATATACTTAATTTCTTTACTTTTATTCCTCTCCTTCATTCTTACTTGACAAGACAGCTATAACTTAACAGAATTTAGCCCTTGGCATGAAGTTTTTAAGAACAGTGGTTTTTCTCTCATTCCTAGCTCTCTGTTATCATTTCATGGTAACACCTCTTAGACAATATTGCCCCTAATTCATTTCTGCTCTCTTCCATCCTTATTTCAAGTGTGTGCGAGAGGAGTTTATTTTTTTATCAAAACAATGTCAAGGGACAGATCCCAAACTGGTGAAAAGCACAAAGCAGGCCAAAGATTTATGAGATGGACACTGATACAACACCATTATCTTCCTTTTGGATCTCTGAAGACCTCATCCTTCAGCAGCATGCCTGGAAGGTCTGAAGTCCCTCCACCTGCCCTGGATGTCAGCACTGAAGGTGAAATTGCTGCGGTCAGAGGTGGTGTTTTGATTCTCTTCTCAGCCTAAAGCATCACCTGGGTCAGGAGATATTCCAGGACACCTCAAGGGACATCATGCTCCTCTGGACCCAAAAGTGGAATCTCAGGTGTCATGGCATACCAATACTTGTGTTCAGGGACCTGGTCAAAACACCCATCTCCTTTACGCTTGAGTTTGCTCAAGTAACCCTTGAGTTGATTCCCATCCACTGCTGGTTGTCTTCCTCCACAGGAAGAGAACACAGGGGGCATCCCCCATACTCATCCTCCTTGCCAGTCTCTCCAGCAGAGCCTGTATTCCTCCACTGCAGAACCCCATGTGAGCAAGCTGTCCCACCACATCTCATTTCATCCAAAACCGTCACAGTTGTGTGACAAGCCACGGGGCTCCAGCTCCTCCGGCCTCTGATCCACCTCCTCCTGGCTCTGATCCACCTCCTCCTCCACAGCTCAGCTGTGGCACCAGGGTGGAGTGCAGACTTGTAACAGGGAAACCTGAGCAGTGACCCTGACCAGAAGACCATTGGACAGCAAGCTGTGCTGCGCTGCACGTACAGCCTGGCCTTCACGCCTGTGCCATGCAGAACGGAGCCTTTGGCCGCAGGACAACTTCAGCAACTCATTGTCACAGAGGAGCCTGCAGGCAGCTCCCACTCAGTACTGCCCTTACACCTCCTGCGTGGCCTTGCCTGTATCTAACAATACAGCAAGGAGTTCTCATGAGAACATCGCTTCTGTTAGACTGTAGAGATGATTGAAAGAGTTCTTCTTTTGTAATAAATGCCTCCAGTAGCTTGAATGATCAAAACAGGGGAATGGCTTCTATGCGTGGGTCTGCATGGCATGCTGTGTGTGGGTCAGAGGCCTGTTCAATGCTACACCACCTGGGGTTCCCACCATCTAAAAGGGACCTGAGATTATCTGCATGATTCTCTCTTCATAGTGTTAGTGCTTATGAACAGCATGTTAAACGATACCTCGCAGAGTCTGACTGCCTTTCTTACTCAAATTACAATGAACCAGTGGTGAAAAACACTCTCTCAGCACCCTTGCATGCAGCCCCTCCAGTCCCATGGACTGGTAAGGGTGCAGTTTGCTCAAGGAACCCCTGTCTTGAACGCCATCCACTGCTGGTTGCCCTCCTCCAGCGTCCTGCCTCAAAGCACCGAGGCCTGGGAGACCTCGCTGGTGGTAGCAGAGGCAAAGAGAATGTAGAGTGTCTCAGATCTATCTACACCTACTCTTACTAAATTTAGCAGTGGTCTGACAGTATTTCTGACTCTTCCTTAGCTGTTCCTGAAGTAGCAACAGCTCATCTTAATGCCCTTGGATTCCCTTTGGAGTTTCAATTAAGTTTTGAGATGAACCCTGGCAGTGCTTGGATTATGCTGTCCTTGAAGACAAGATTTCTATTGCTTGGGCAGCCGGAGCAGCCTGAGGGTTCTCTGGGCCAGGAGTCTTTTCCTGGGAGAGGGGCTGGCACACAGGGGCTTTCTGGCAGTGGACAATAAGGATGTCTTGGAGACAGGAGCAGCCACTGGCTTCCATCTCCTCATGCCATGGCTGGCCCTCAGCCCTGGGGCTGATGGGGAGGCTGAGATACCTCCCAGGAGCTACTGTGACCTTCAGAGGGACTGGGGCTGTGGGGTTGAGTGTGCAGAGCTCTGCAGTACCCATCAATGGGCACTGCCATGGGGTCAGCCCAGAATGGGCTGCTTTTCTGGGCTGGACAGGGGTGAGATGGGTAGGGGGTGGGAAGTGATGGAGAGAGCCAGAGAGGGACTGGGCTGGGCTGGAAAGTGCTTAGGAGAGGAACGCACTGAAGTTAGCTGAGGTGTCTGACCTTGCAGGGTGAGGACTCGCACCAGGGGTTGGTGCTGCAGAGCCAGGGCTCGTGGAAGGGAGCTGAGACTTGCAGACACAGGAGAGAGGAGGCTGCTCTGTGCCTTTGGTGCCATGGAGAGTTGGGGCAGGTGCCCCAGGGCATTTGTAACCCCCCAGCCTTTCTCACTGGCCATTTCCAGCACTGGCAGCACACCCCAAGTTCATGGGTGAATTGTCCTCTTTGGCCATTTCCATCCTCCTGCTGGGCTCAGTGCTTGAATCCCTCTGCTTGAAGCAGACCTCCAAGATGGTCAGGGACTGGAGCACCTTTCCCCTGAGAAGAGGCTGAGGGAGATGAGCTACTCCAGCCTGGAGAAATGAAGGCTGAGAGGACCTCACTGTGGCCTGCCAGTACCTACAAGGACTTGATGGAGAATAGAGAGACAGGCTTTTCACCATGCAGCATGGTGGGAGGACAAAAGACAGGGGGTGGAAGGTGAAAGAGGAGAGATTAAGCCTGCAGATAAGGAAAGTCTGTTTCAGTGTGAGCTGAGCCAAGCGTTGGAGCAGGTCACCCAGAGATGCTGTGCAGACTCCGTCCTTGGAGGTTTCCAAACTCAGACCGGATCAAGCCATGAACAACCTGGTCTGACCCTTTTCTTTCTGGCAGGTTGGACTGCAGAACTCCCAAGGTCCCCTCCAACTTGAACTGATCCTATGGTGTCAGGCCCCTTCTCTGATAACCACAGAGCAAATGTTTATGGGGCAAGAATCTTCCTGTGCTGTATGTGACCACCTAAACTAACATCTCAGCCAGCGAAAAGAGGTTCGATACCCCAGTGTGACTCTCTCTCGGCAAAGACTGAGGGGTATCGCTGACAGTCCTGGGCAAGAACTGTCTTGGGGGTACGGGGCTCTGGGCAAGACACAAAACGACCTTTTTTTTTAAATGCTGCTAGCTTGAAAAAAAAAAAAAAAATGTTTAGAAAACATCAGTAAACATAAAGAATTAAACACAAAGCTGCAAAGCAAAGAAAATGTTTGAAAACACTTTTCAGCTTTTACATTTTATTGTGGTTGGATGTAGGACCCAAATGCCTTCAGCTACAGGGACACAGACACCTCCTGCCAGTACAGACACCCTGGGAACCCCCTGCCCAGCCTCTGCCTGCAGATCCCGAGGGGCTCTGCTCTCCCACACGTCCTGCCTGATAGCTGCCAGCCCCAGGCAAACACCTCAGGTACACCGAGGCCTCTAAACGCCGCCCTGGATGTTTTATGGTCAGACAAACAAGGTCTGCCTGGAAGGTGAACAAATCTGCAACACTGAGAAAAAAATAGGAGCCCGTTTTCACCAGCTGAAACAATTGAGTACTTTTAATATAATGGCAGGGTTTCCCATCATGCCAGAATGGGAATTTGCAGGGAGTGCATTAATCATAGGAGAAAAAATATTGATCTCCTGTATTTGCATTATGGCTGCTCTATCTGTTATATTACGCTGCCTATTCAATCTCCCTTATCTTTCAGGTCTTCTCACCTCTCTTGGTTAAATGACCATGTCTAAAGGCATCTGCTCAGCAGAGGTATCAGGACATTTGCCCTTCCCATTGCTCTCCAGACTCCCCCCTCCCCCTGCTTTTTGTTCATTCAGATGCCTCCCAATTATCTCCTTGATGCTTTGAGCTTCAGGGACTTAGAAACTTGCCCCATCTTTCAGAAGTCAAATTCACTCTTTAATCAGCTCCTTCCTTGCATTTATATCTATCCCTTCCTATCTCTCCGTCAAAAACAGTTCTTGTATGTCTATTGTCGTTGGCCATCTCCAGCCCAGGATGTCCTACGCTGTCCCATGCCTGTGCCTGTTTCCCTGCAGGCTGTAGACACACGATCCACTTCCCCACCTTGCTCTCATCCTCCCATGTCCCTGCCTGTACCAGTATCTCTCTCTGAAACAGAAAGCCACGGGCTGATCACAGACAAACACCACCACCACCAGTGACCGGTTGCACCACGCCACCACCCTTCAAGTAACATTTCATCTTCCTCATGCCCAGGCTCAGATTCCAAAGCTTTTCGTTTCTCATGCTGTTTCCTCTACAAAAGAAATCTTCATCCTCCCTGAAACCACCTTTCAAGCGATTGCAGGCTACTACAACCGTGCCCTTGGCCTCTATGCCATGAGGCGAAAGCAGCCCAGGTCCCTCGGTCTCTCCACACAAGCCACGTGATTCAGCCCCTTCACCCCCGCTTGGCAGGCCACCTCTGGACCTTCTCCAGTTCCTCCTCACTCCTGCAGAACATGGAGCCCCACACCAGGACAGATTACTTCAGATGTGGCCACGACAGCACTGAGTCAAGGTAACTCCCCTTGTCTGGGTGGTCACCCTCATCCTAATTCAGCCCCGTCTGCAGCTGGCCTTATTCATGGTCAGCATGCTCCACTGGCTCCTATTGCATCCCTTGTAGCGACCACGGCCTTCTCCTCAGGGTCACCCCTCAGCTGGTCATCTCCAAGCTTGCCCTGATACATGGGGTTATTCTGCCCTGGGTGCAGGACTGGCCACTTCTCCTTGTCAAACTTGATGAGCTTTCTGTTGGCCAAATCCCAGAGTTTCCCAGGGTCCCCATGAACTGAATCTTCCTTGTGTCAGCTGTTCATGTGTGCGTGTAGGTGGCTCACCCTGTCCTGTGGTGCCTCTAACAAGATGACAGCATGAGGAATTGAAGGCCATGATGGATAATAAAAGGAGGTAGTAGTTCAACGGCCTTGCTGACCAAAGTAAGAATTCCCAATGCTGCCAGCCCAGAAACACCAAAGGAGGGCAACAGGCAAGCAAAGCCAGGGCCAGCGGGAAATCAGAGGTGGGCTTCTTGAATGAGAGGGATTGAGGATGACCAAAGGGAAGAACCTGGGAGAAGGGAAACAGGGAATAAGAAAGTTGGAGGTGAAGCAAAGGGTACAACCAGGGCGGTTTGTGGGCACCTGTCAAGTAGCCCTCGGTCTCAGCAGGGAATCAGCATGGCTGGGCACACCTCTGATGGGCGTGCACAGGAATGCAGCCGGCTTGGGGAGCAAACAGGAGGAATTAGGAGTCTGTGGGCAGTTCTTGAGCAGTAATCTCAGCTGGGTATCAGAACCTGGTCAGATAGCTCACACCACTGGAGCGTGGCCATGGATGGAAGCTGCCTCTTTAGGAAGGATGGGGCAGATCAGTGAGGAGGGGAAGGTGCCCTGTCTGTGGGCGAGCAGAAGGAAAGCATGGAGCTCTGCTAGTGACAGGTGAGGAGCCAGATGAGAGCCGATGGATCAGGATTAGTGGGCAGAGCAACATTAGCACGGGTAATGTTGTAGTTGGTGTCTGCTGTGGACCAACTGTATTAGGAAGAAGCAACAGATGAGGCCTTCTTCTGACAAGCAGAAGCAGCTTCTCATTTGCAGGCCCTGGTCCTCGTGGCAGACATTACCCAGCTGGACATCTGCCGGAGGGGCAGCACAGCAGGGCACAAGACACTCAGGAGGTTTCTGGAGGGCACCAAGAACCTCCCGAGCATTCAGAGAGGGTGTTAGGAAAGCCAAAGCCCATCTCAATCTCAATCTGGTAATTCCATCTGGACATGAAGGGCATCAAGAAAGGATTTAACAATGATGCCAGCAGCAAAAGGAAGGCTTGGGAAAATGTGGGCCTGCTGCTAGATGGTGTGGGACCCTGGTGACAGAGAACACAGAAGAGGCCAAGGTACTCCACGCCTTCTTCCTCTCTGCGTTTACTGGTAAGACCACCCTTCAGGAATCCCAGGCCCCCAAGACCAGAGGCAAGGAGCAAGGAAGACTTACCCTTGGTGCAGGAGTCTCAGGTTAGGGAACATTGAAACAAACCGCACGTGCATAAGTGCGTGGGACCTGAGGGGATGCACTCATGAGTGCTGAGGAAGATGGCTGATGTCCTTGTAAGGCCACTTGAAATCATGTTTGAAAGGTCAAGGGGATTTGGTGAGGTTCCTGATGACTGGAAGACAGCAAATGTCTTGTCTTGAAGCGCAGCAAGAAGGAGGATGCAGGGACTTAGCAACAATTTAGCAACAGTACTTAGCAACAACTAAAACATCAGTCTGTTATCAACATTACTCTCATACTAAATCCAAAACGCAGCACTATACCAGCTACTAGGAAAAAATTTAACTCTTTCCTAGCTGAAACCAGGACAGCTGGTGTTTTTGTCTCTGAGGCAATTTCCAGCCCAGGTCACCTCTGTTCTGAGCTCTCCCTAGCCCTCCTCTCATCTACCTGGCAGTTCCTTACCCCCTCCCCACCTACCCCGCAGGGCCCCGAGCTGGTGATGCTGCTCTGCAGAGTGATTTGGCTGTGGTGCCTGGGGTCACAGGGTGACTCCACACTGGCCTTGCTGCTCTGGGTGTGGAGCAGCTCCAGCTGGATGGGGATGGCGGCTGCTCATCTCCCCACGGCATGGGGGAGATCCCGTTTTATTACAGAGAGGCTATGGGGGAGTCAGCTCCGCCCCGGTGTTAGACACACTCTTACCCAGGCTCCAGGTGAGACAGAGCAGGTTCATGCCTCTGGAGAAGTGAGACAAATCCAAACATTTCTCTAGGAACATTACAACCACAAGTAACAATAATGGCAAAGGTAATGATAAGGGTATTGGTAACAATAATGACAATACACCAAAGCACCACTTTTGGATGGGATATCCTGGGAGTCATTTGCGGGGAGAGACACAGAGTTGATCACTATTGCAGAAACTTTCATGTAATCCTAATTCCACCCTTGAGCTCCTGGTTCCTCATGCTGTAGGTGAGGGGGGTCACTGCTGGAGGCACCGAGTACAGAGCTGCCATCACCAGACCCAGGGATGGGGAGGAGATGGCGGGGGGCTTCAGGTGCTGATAAAGAGGGAGACCACATCCAGGGGAGGAGGCACGCGGAAAAGGCTTTGTGCTGTCCCTGCTCCCAGGGGATCCTCGGCACAGTCGTGCACATTTTCCCACGAGACCCAGGAGGGTCCCGCAGCGGTTTTTTGGAGAAGGGTTCTGCAGCCTGGAAGCACAGGGAGGCGGGAAAGTTCTCACGTCAGGCACAGACACTGAAGCTCTGACACCACAGTGACCCGTTCTCTGACAGCGGTTCAAAGGAGGATTTTTACCTCACCACGAGCCTTCCTTGTGCTCATTTGGGTCACGGCCCTGGAACGCGCCAGGAGCACAGGCACCACCGCCACCAGAGGGCAGACACGCTCCATGCCCCGCCCACCAGCTGCCAGCAGAAGTCCCGCCCCTTCCCAGCAGCCTCAGGGGCCATTTGCCCCGGAAGGCACTCCCCTCTACTGGTCACGTGCTTGGTTGTGATTGGCTGGAAGGAGCAGTCACCCCCTTCTGGTTGACCCGGAAGTACATCTGACCCAGAAGGCCCTTCCCCTGCTTACGCCGGGGCTGCCATTTTGTTTAGGCCACCATTTTGTTTGGTCTGCCATCTGGGCGGTGGTGGTGCCATTTTATGACGTGGTGCCACCATTTGACGACAGTGAGCTGCCATGATCTTAAACATCACACTGCTCTGTGGTTGGCTGACAGTAATTGCTTGAGAGCATCGAACCCACGTCTTCTCAGGAGATCCTGTGATTGGCTGGCAAGAGGAGCCTCCCCTCCCACTGCACCCAGAAGCAGTCAGCAAGGGAAGCCCCCTGTCATTACGTACAGGGAGGCCGCCACTTGTGACAGCCTCATTCCCCACAGGTTCTCATACTGCACTGTGGTTGGCTGGCAGCCATTTCTTTGACACCGTCAGACCCATGTGTTCCCATGCAGCCCTTTGACTGGCTGCCTGCCTCCTTTGGACAAGGAAGTGCTCGGATAGAAAAATATGCAGATTGATGTACAATAGAAACATTTTTAGAAAGATATCTAAAACTGAGTGTACAAATAAGTATAACTATATTTTTATTTATTTATGATTAGATACAATATTTTAAATACATATACTTCTATAAACATATACTTGTGTATGCCTTTATATATATATATATGTAAACATTTATAAAGGTAGAGAAATTGAATCTATATAGCCATTACAACATAGGTATCAAATGGATAAAACCTTCTTTAATAAGAGCTACTGGAATGAATAATCAGAGTTTAAATGTGAATAGAAAGCAAAGGACAAGGGTGGGTTGAGGTCCCCCACTTTACCAGGCTGCAGAAGCAGCCCAGACATGTCTGGGTTGGGGGGAACCTCAAGAGGGTGGGGAGGACACAGACAAGCTGGAACGTGCCCGAGGGCGATGGCCCCCTCCCAGGAGGGGTGGCCCAAGAGGCCACCAAGGGGCCCTTGGCCCAAATCCTGTCAGCATACAAAGAAGAGCCCAATGCTGTGAACCAGCCTAGGAGGCTCCCGCATCCCAGCCCAGCAGGATGGCCATGCAGGGTGAACTGGGGAAGACGCTCAGCTTTTTTCTCTGCTGCAAGACACAGGCAACACTGTCTGCAAACATGAAAAACCAGGACAAAATGCCAGCTTCAGAAGAGTATGTGCATGGGGACCATATGGAAAAGACCCACAGAGGATCTGAGCAAAGACCATGTGAACAAGAGGAACTAGCCAATGAGCCCATGAACAGCAAACTGGATTTTGAGGTGCCAAAGAGAGGGGAAGGGTGCTGGTGGGGAACTCCCTTTCCCCAGGGTTGTGGGGGATCTCACAGCTACCTGTAAGACCACTGTGGGGTGCGGGCTGGTGATACATGTGATTCCTTGCCCTGAGGTTGATAACCTGATTGAATGTTTCAAAAATCTCTGACTGACTGAGTGAGGGGAGAAGTCAGGAGTGTGCTGGGACTTGTCCAGGTCCCCCTGAGCCACACCAGCCAAACCCAGTATGCTGTGTCTATGTCATGTGAAAAGATGGGGAAGGGAGTGGTGGTGGTGGATGGAAATGTATTGAATACTGTAGGACTTGTGCAGGATGCACATGGTATGGAATAAGGGGTGGAGATTGTACTGGGTCCGGCTGGGATGAAATTGATTTTCTTCTTAGCAGCCCCTATGGTGCTGTGCTTTGCTTTGGTGGCCAAAACAGCTTTGACAGCACGCCGACATTTTAGCTATTGCTGAGCAGTGCTTGCACAGTGTCAAGGCTTTCTCTGTTTCTCGCTCTGCCCTGACAGCAAGGAGGCTGGCTGTGGCAAGAGGCTGGGGGGGGACAAAGCCAGGATAGCTGACCCCAGCTGACCAAATCGATATTCCACGCTATATGATGTCATGGTCAGCAATAAAACTGGGGAGGAGGGTGTGTTCTCCAAAGTATCCTTTGCTCAGAGACTGGCCGGGCATCGATCTCCTGCTGTGAATGCTTACTCCTCCACTTATTAAACTGTCTTTATCTCGACTCATGAGATTTGTTTTCTCGCTTTTGCCCTTCCAGTTCCCT
This sequence comes from Nipponia nippon, assembly GCF_047370975.1. Classification (NCBI taxonomy): domain Eukaryota; kingdom Metazoa; phylum Chordata; class Aves; order Pelecaniformes; family Threskiornithidae; genus Nipponia; species Nipponia nippon. Next base: position 412,575 of record NW_028262374.1, read on the forward strand.
CCTCCATCCCACTGATGGGGAGTGAGCAAGTGAGTGGGTGGGGGCTGCCACATGAGGTCACCCCGCCATGTCAGCACATAGCAAATAGGTTGGTATGTGCTTGAGTAGATGATAGGCTGAGAGCTGGCACATGGCTTGTGTAAGTGGTTGTGAGATTACTGATGCCCGAGTAGCTGATAGGCCAAAAGCATGCACATGGCTTGTGTCGGAGCTTGTGAGGTCACTTGTGCCTTTGTATCTCATAGGCGAGTGGATAGCAAGTAGGTGGATATGTGGTGGTCAGGTCACTGGTGCCTGAGTAGCTGATAGGCCAGAAGGAGACACATGGCTTGGGTATGTACTTGTGATATCACTCTTGGCTGAATAGCTGATAGGCCAGGACCAGGTGCATAGCCCTTATAGGTGCCTGTGAGGTCACCAGAGGCTGAGTACCCCAACAGCGAGTACATGGCAGATAGGTGTACATGTACTTGTGAGGTCATGGGTGCCTGAGTAGCCGATAGGCCAGGAGCAGGCCAATATCAGAGGTAGATGCTATGACATCATCTGTGGCTGAGCAGCAGATAGGCCAGGGGCTGGCACATAGCTCATGTAGGAGCTTCTGATGTCACCAAAATAATATTTAGACCACGCCCAAATACGACTTTTTGAAAGAACCATCATCAGCAGAAGTCCATACACAGCACACGTGTGTGACAGTGTAATTCATGCGCACGCAGTGTTGGCAGTAGGAGGGTGTGAGGTCACCGTCAATATAACCCATAAGCACACAGAGGTGGCAGTAGGAGGGTGGCAGTGGTCACATCACCAATGGCACCCCATGGCTGTGGGGCTCGGTGCAGAGCGGCCGTGTGCTGTCCCAAGGGCATCACGGGGGACGGGAGCTGCCCAGCCCTGTGTCTGCCAGGCCGAAGGAGCAGCCCCTGCAGCCCTGGCTGGAGCAGTTGGGGTGGGGGTGGCTCTGGGGCACCGCCGGGATGTGCCTGGGCACAGTGCCAGGAGGAAACCACAGGAAACTTCCTGCCTGGGCGCTGCGGGGGGGAGCGCGGGGAGCGCTGCGAGGCCACGGGGGCTGTGGTTTGTGCACCTGCAGGCTGGAGCTCCTGATCCGCCTGTGGGGAATAACGGCCCCTTGGTGACAGGCTGAGAGTCAAGGACATGTCTGAGCCTCTGGGCTGTGGGTCTGCTGCCAGGGCAGGGACACGAGGGACCTTCCATGGGGCTCTCCAGGGAAGGATGGGTGAGCCAGCACCCCTGGGATGGGGCTCTGGCCTGGGCTAAGGCCCTTTCCCAGCTGCTGCTCCCAGCACAGCAGGGTCTGTAGCAGGGTTAGGGGCTCCTTCCTTCCCTTCCTGACACAGCCTCTGGTGCAGTCCCAGCCCTGTGGTTCCCATGGCACAGGGGTGGCTGGACACTCTCACCTTGGGCTCTTGGATGTGCCTGGCGTAGGAGATGCTCAGTGCTCCTGGTCAACACAGCAGGGTTCAAGGAGTGAAAAACCCATTTTTCCCCCCCACAACCGTCCCTGTCCTGTGACAGCCCCCCACCACAGTGACGTGACACCTGCAGCAGAGCCGTCTCTCATATATGGTCATGAATGGCACTGGAGAAGTTCATTGGAGGGTTGGGCTGTGTCAGAGGGGAGATAGCTCCCGATAATGTCTAAAAAGGTCCTGCTGCTTTGATTGGCTCGTCCTGTAGCTGGGCTGGGATCTGCAGAGATATATTGCCCTCCTGTCATCACTGTCCCCATGAGTCCCCAGGAGCTGTGGCAGGGAGTGTGGCGCAGCAGGGATGTGCTGGCAGGGCAGGAGGCTCCGGATGGGCACAGAGGGACTCCTGTCCCCTCAGATGTTGTGGCTGCTCCTCTGGGTACAGCTGTGCAGAGGTAAGTGCCAGTTCCATTGTCCCACAGCCCAGGGCCAGCAGGTACCTGCATGGTCATCGGGATCTGTCTGGGAATGGGGTTGCTTTGCAGGTGCTACTGAGATGAGGGTCAGAAGGTGCTCAAGTCCATGGACCCTGTGCCTGCCTGTCTGGGTGGGAGAGTACCTCCTTTTCCAGGGCTCCGGTGTTGAAGGCAGCCTGTGCCTGGCTGTACTCATAGACAGCCTGTCCTGGGGTACCCTTTTGGGACCCCCTGATGCCCAGCACTGTGCCTCTGGAGGCAGTGGTGGCCTAGCTGGTGACGGCAGCACGCAGAGATCCCCAGGGCACTGCCAGCCTCTGGGGTACCCCGGAGGGTTTGTCTGCTGCTGACTGCCCCCTTGTTCCAGGGGAGCCCTGACCCCATGAGGGCAGTTTGTGCCCCGCAGAGAGAAGGGGACGGGGGCATCTGCGTAGAGAGACATCCTTCCTGGGAGGCCTGGCCCAGTGCAGAGGCTGGGCTGACACCAGGGGTGAGGAGGGGATGTGGGTGGGGGGATCATCGGAATCGTCTTGGTGGGAGCACAGAAAGCCCTGGGGGTGGGGGTGGGTATGGATCGTGCCGGGGCAGGCGATTTGCATGGGAAGCTGCAGGCCTGGGTACACGGGGCTGTCCAGGGGGTGCTGGGCTCAGGGAAAGAGGGTGCCCTGTGCAGGGGTGGGCACAGTGTGCAGGTGTGTGTATGGGGGGGGGGGGGGGGGGCAGGTGGCCGTTGGGGTGGGAAAAGGTGCCTTGTGCGGTGGGATGGCAAATGACCCAGCAGGGCCAGAACTGCACACAACCAGCCTTGCACAGCCCATGGGGATAGAATGGACTCCCACACTGCACTGGGGACAGCCTGGAGGGGAGAGGGCTCCCACCCTGGCACCTCTGACATGGCCTGAGCAGGGACTTCCCCCAGACCTGCAGTGCTGGGGCTTGGTGCTGTGCCTGATTGGTCCCATGTTTGTGTTTGAAGGTGCTGTGGAGGTGAGGCTGGCAGATGGCGGCAGGCACTGTGCTGGGAGAGTGGAGGTGAAACAACAGGGCAAGTGGGGGACAGTGTGTGGTCGCTACTGGAGCATGAATGATGCAGCAGTGGTTTGTAAGCAGCTGGGCTGTGGGTCTGCTGTTGGAGCTCCTCAGTATGGACACTTTGGGCCAGGATCTGGCCCCATTTGGATGGATGCTGTTGGCTGTAATGGCACCGAATCTGCCCTGTCTGACTGCCCACATGGAGGATGGGGTGAAAATAAATGTGTTCATGAGCTGGACGCTGGAGTGATGTGTTCAGGTAACAGAACAGCCTGTTGCTCACCTTTGGGAATGTGACGGGGGAAGGGACCTTGGGTGTGCCCTCAGGGAGAAACAGGTAGGCAGTGGAGCACTGCCCAATGTGGCTGGTCACACTGCCAAGCTGGGACTGTCGTTGCTGGTGTTCCCAGTCCCTGGGAAAAGCCCAGAGGGAGCCTACCGCAGGGTGAACTGACCCTGCCACAGTGTCTCAGCCCCTCTTCAGTCAGTGTCTTGGGCTGCAGATGAATCCTCCATCCCTGCCCCAGGGTGTCCACTGATCTCCACTGGTCTCCACCCATTCTGCCAGTTCCCAGCCAACAATGCTGAGGGTGCCTGAGCTGGAGAAACCAGGGGGGACTTGCTTGGCACTCCACACCTTGGAGGAACGGCATGAGATGGCTGGTCCCCCAGGTCATTCCCCTTGACAGGCATGAGTACCTCAACTGAATCAAGAGGGTTTTTTGGAGAGCATGAGTGCTGGGCCCTGGGAGAGGAGCAGGGTGGCGCACAGCCCTTCGCTGCCTGTCCCCGGGGCTCGGCTGTGTGGTCCAGCACTGTGAGGCTCAGGAGCTTGGCAGCTGCTTGACTCTGGCTGCTCCCTTCTGCATCATGGCATGCACAGGCTCGTACTGGGAGGTCACTGGGGCTGTGACAGCCCCACAGGGGCACGGCCCCATGCAGGCAGCGCTGACCTGCTGCCCAGCCTCTCCTGCCTGCCCATGGTTCCCCACACTGCCCCAAGAAACAGAGGCTTTGGCATCATTTACTGACTCTCACCTGTGCCTGCTGTTACCCTCTGAGCCAGCATGAGCCCAGGGCGGCATGCGGGTCTCCTGTCCCTCTGCCTGGCTGTTGGCTTGGGACCTGTGCACCTCTGGGCAGAGCACTGTGTGCCTGGCTGAGGACACCCTATCTGAGCAGGCATCGGAGGGGTCTGGACAGGCACCAGCCATGGTAACAGCCACACCATTGCTGTGCTCCGTGACATCTGCCCCTAACAGGAACCTCCCAATGCCCCAGAACTCCCCTGGGAGAGGGGTGCATTTCTGGCTGCATCAAGGTGATGGTCCTGCCTGATCCCAAACTCTGCAGGCGCTGAGCAGGCTGCAACAGTCATTATCATCTAGGCCAGTTCTCCTGGACCCAAACTGCGTGCACCACTGCAGTGCTGGGGGGACCATGCCAGGCAGCACAGGGTGCCTTGTGCAGCAGCAGGTTGTCTGAGCGGTGCCTGATGCTGCAACAGACACGTATCCTCTAGTGCTGCGATGGTGTAGAGAAGGGGTGCAGGGGGGCCTGGATGTGTTTGTGTCACCAACACTCCCCCAACAGCTTCCCCTGGCATGTGCAACGGCCATTTGGTCACGGCTTGCTTGGAGGTGATGCAGGATGTGGTCATGTATCTGCCAGAGGGCTCTGGGAACTCCCAGTTATTTTGTTTTTTTCCAGGATTTGTCCGGCTGGTGGAAGGGAAGAGCCACTGCTCAGGACGTGTGGAGATCCATGACGGGGACCAGTGGAAAACTGTCTGTGATTCCAGCTTTGGTCCCAAAGCTGCTGACGTGGTCTGCAGGGAGTTGCAGTGCGGTGTGCCCCTGCCTGTGGCCGGGGCAGCTCACTTTGGAGAAGGGATGAGTCCCATGTGGGATGGAGAGCTGCAGTGTGTGGGGAATGAATCCCTCCTCACCTCCTGCCCCAGGGGGTCTGCAAGGGACCAGCCTTGCACCTATGCGAACAGCACTATTGTCACCTGCACACGTAAGGACTCAGGGTGGGGTGTTGAACACCTGAGCTGTGCCGGGGGTTGGGGAACAGAGCAAGGACCATGATGGGCTGGGTGTGAGGACAGGAGGGGTGATGGGTTGTCTGCAGCATGAAAATAGTGCAGAAGGAGAAGAAAGGCATGCTGTCCCCCTGGCCTCTGCACCAGCTACTGAGGGTACAGGAGCACCAATCCACCCTCAGTCCTCCTTCTCTGTCCCCAGAGTACACAGGGTTCAGGCTGGTGAACGGCAGCACGGCGTGTGCAGGGAGGGTGGAGGCCCAGGTGCTGGGGACCTGGGGGACCCTCTGTGCCTCCCGCTGGGATCTCTCGGATGCCCACGTTCTCTGTCGTCAACTGAACTGCGGGTTTGCCGAGTCCATTCCTGGAGGAGAACATTTTGGGAGAGAGACTGGCCCTGTCTGGAGAGACTCATTCCACTGTGACGGGACTGAAGCCCACCTGGGACAGTGCCCAGTGATCACCCTGGGGGCCTCACCGTGCCCCCATGGGAGCAACGCCGCTGTCATTTGCTCAGGTGAGTGCTGGGAAAGTGCTGCATTAAGTCCATTTGCCCTTTGTGTGCGACATGGCCACCCAAAGCAGGGGTCCCATGGCAGTACCAGGCTGAATTTCTCCCTGGAGAAACCCTTGCTTCCCCAGGAGCCTTCTGGAGGGCTTTGCCTGCTCAGAGTGACTGCTCTGCTGTGGGAGAGCAGGGGACTGAATGGAGGCAGCCATCTGCCCCCAGGGCAGCGGCTTAGGCCCTGGTGCCACTGGCAGGCCTGGGCTCCTGTGTTTTTCTGCTGTGGGATGAGCCCAGGACAGGGCTGCAGGGCTCTGCTCCATCCCTCTAGCTGCAGACAACCACATCCCATCCCCACAGAGAGCCCTGCAGAGCTTCCTCCCACCACCCATGCTGGAGCTGCCTGGGTACCCCCAGCAGCAGCAGACCTGGGTGTGAGCTGCAGAGCGGGCCTGGGCTCTGCCCTTGCTTCTTGTCAGCACAAGGCTCAATCTTGCCCTGTTTTTTTTGAAAACTCCCCCTTGCCGTCCTCCCTGAAGGGTGCCATGCTCCCTTGTGCCGCCAATGGCTGTGGCATCTCTGCTCTCCTCAGGCTCGGCCAGCTTTGCGTCCCTGCGGCTGGTGGGTGGAGGGAGCCGGTGCGACGGGCGAGTGGAGATCTTCCAGCGTGGGACGTGGGGCAGAGTCCTGGATGACCAGTGGGACATGCAGGAGGCCAACGTGGTGTGCCGGCAGCTGCAGTGCGGACAGGCAGAGAAAGCCTACAACCCCCCAAAGCCTGAGCGAGGGACGGGCCCCGTAGGGCTGCGAGGGGTCCGGTGCGCAGGGCATGAGACCAACCTGACCCAATGCAACACCTCCCTGCCCGAGAGTGCACTGGCGGCAGGGGTTGCGGAGGACGTGGGAGTCATTTGCTGGGGTGAGCGGCACTGCACAGGCCCCCCAGATGATGGGGTGGGTGGGCAGCCAGCCCCTGACAGCAACTGGGGTTTCTCCCCACTGCAGGGAGCCGGCAGGTCCGGCTGGTGAATGGGTCTGGACGCTGCGCCGGGAGAGTGGAGATCTATTACCAGGGCAGCTGGGGGACCGTCTGCGACGATGGCTGGGACCTGTCTGATGCTGCTGTCGTTTGCCACCAGCTGGGCTGTGGAGGGGCAGTGGAGGCAACTGGCTCCGCTCGGTTCGGGGAAGGCTCCGGACAGATCTGGCTGGATGGCATGAACTGCTCCGGGTATGAAGCTGCCCTCTGGGACTGCCCTGCCAGGCCCTGGGGGCAGCACGACTGCGGGCACAAAGAGGACGCAGGAATCATCTGCTCAGGTCTGTGGTGGGACCCTGGTTCGTGGGGAGGCCAGGACGCGGGGAGAGCCTGGCACAGCAAAGGCTGTCCCTGGCTGCCTCTGAACTCCTGCCTGAGCCCATGCTGCAGGCACCCGTGCACGGGCACCCTCAGTCCCACTGGGGGTCCCTGGGGAGCTCAGCAGTTCCCAAGTGTTATCGGGAAGGGCAGGGGTGTCAGTGCATCAGGGACTTTTCTCTGCTCCTGGGTGCAAGAGGGATGTGCTGGCCATGCCCCTGCCTGGCTGAGGGCCTGGCGAGTGCAGAGGCCTCCCCTCTCCCACAGCCCCAGACCAGCCTGTTCCCCCTTGGTGCCTTTCCTTCCAGAGTTTGTGGCCCTGAGGCTGGAGAACAGCGATGGCTGCTCCGGGCGCCTGCAGGTTTTCTACAACGGGACATGGGGGAGCATTTGCTCCAACTCGATGACTCTCGACACGGTGTCGCTGGCATGCAAGGAGCTAGGCTGCGGGGATGGAGGATCCCTGGAAACACAGCTGCCCTATGGCAGGCTGTCTGGCCCTGCGTGGCTGGATAACGTGCAGTGTGGGGAGAAAACCAGCTCCTTCTGGCAGTGTCCCTCCACTCCCTGGGATGCACAGTCATGTGAAGACCTGCGAGACGAGATCCACATCACCTGCAACGGTAACTCTGAGCCACTCGGGCACCACTGTCACCCCAGCTCCTGCTCCCCGCTGGGCACAGCCAAAGGCAGAGAAAGAGCTTGGAGGGGCTTCTCCTTCCCGTGTCAGACCCTACTCTTGCCGGTGGCACAAATATGACCCCAGCCACACATGTCCAGCAGCAGTTGCCATCCAGGTTGCCACTAGCACCTGGAAGAGGCAGAGCCATGTCCAGGTGAGGTCTCAGAAGAGACCAGACAGGGTTCAGAAGAGTCTCCCCTCCATAGACACACTACCGCTGCTCTGTGAACCAGGGACCTTTAGGGGCTGAGCAGTCAGGGTCCCCCTAGACCTGCGCATGTCCCCTGAATGACTGGGGTTCAGATGCTGCCATGACCAAGATGGTACAGGGAGGCACAAGTAGAGCTCAGCCTTGCTGTGTTCTGCACGATCCCCTGAACCAGCCCCTTCACTACAGGGTTTCTTTCTTTAGGGCGACGCCCAGAAATGTCCCTGGCCCCGTTGGCCCCATGCCCCAACTCCACGAGCTGCACAGGTATTGAGCTGCTCCTCTGTGTACCCTTCTTGTCTGGCAGGGCTCTGCCTGCTGTCTGGGTGCCACGGGAGGTCTTTGCCTTCTCCAGACAGGGAGAAGATTCGTGCCGTGGGAGGCGAGGACGGGTGCTCAGGCAGAGTGGAGGTCTGGCACCGTGGCTCTTGGGGGACGGTGTGCGATGACTCCTGGGACATCCAAGATGCTGAGGTGGTGTGCAGGCAGCTGGGCTGTGGCCCTGCGGTGTCTGCCCTGAATGAGGCCGCATTTGGGATGGGGCAAGGCCCCATCTGGCTGGAGCAGGTGGAGTGCCGGGGGACGGAGCTGTCCCTGCAGCACTGCTGGGCCTTGCCCGGGGATGGCGGTGCTTGCCGGCATAAGGAAGACGCTGCTGTGCGCTGCTCAGGTGAGCGGCAGGACTGGGACCTCTTGTTCAGGTGTTGGCAGGGAGCTAGAGAAGGCCGTTCACCCACTTGGTCCTGGCATGGCCCCTGACCTCCCAAGAGCGAGACCATTCCTGCAGAGTGCAGGAGCCTGGTGCCAGGTGGGGAGCAGCCTCAGTGGAGCTGCGTGTCCTCAGGCCACCACCTGTGGGGCCCTGCAGCCCCAGGGCTGTCCCCTGGGCTGCCTGTGCCATCCTGCCTGCCACCCAAAGCACAGGCTGTGGGCCCTGTCCCGGCCTCCCTTTCTAGCACTACTGGAGGGGCAATTTGGGTGGGATGTGTCAGGGACATCTCCAGACACACACAGGGCGTGTTGGGAAGGAGGCTCCCCAGTACCCACACACCCGTCCTCTCAGCCCCGCTCTCCTTTTCCTCCTCTGCAGCTCCAGCCAGGACAGCAGCATCCCCACCCCGAGCAGGTAACTTGTCCTCCTGCCTGAGGCTGGGTATCCTCAGCACCAGGCTGTGACCCACAGCTGGATGGAAGGGGCTCCTTGCTGGGGTGTGAAGCTCCCAGGAGGAGACACTGGGGTGGTGGTGGGAGAGTTGGGGAGGGCTGTAATTTCCTCAGCAGGGTGGAAGCTTCCCCATTACTCACCTCTGGGGTCCTCCACCCTCTGCTGCCTTGAGTGATGGGGGTCAGGACTGGTGCTGCCCTCAACTCTCCCAGGCCTGGTGTTGCCCCTTCTATGTTTTTGCCCATGTAGATCCTACCCGGGGTCGTTTGACCAGCAGCGGGAGAGTCTCAGTGCCCGTCATCATCTGCATCATCCTGGGGGCCCTTCTCTGCCTGCTCCTGGCCCTCCTGGCTGGACAAGTGCTAAGCGCCAGGGCTGGGCGCAGAGGTGGGTCCTTCCATAGCAGTCCCAGGGACCATGCCTCCTGGAAGGGCTGTGGGGTGCTGTGGGGTGTCATTGAGGGGTACAGGCAGAGCTGGGGGGATGAGACTGTGTGCTGCCACCTGTCCTATGCACCACCCCGTTGACTGCCTGGCCATGGGTCACCAGCAGCAAGGGATGGAGAGAGCCCAGAGGCGGGGGGAGCTAGTGATGGGGCGAGGAGAGAAATGGCAGAGTGGAGATGGCCAAGGCTGGCAGTGCTCTGGGTAGGGCTGGAGGGGGCTCTGGGGCAAGGGAGATGACCGGAGGAGCATGGGACAGTAGAGTCCATCTCCATGCTGTCAGACCCCCAAGCTGTCCTTCTGCCCAGCCCTGCCCATCCTCACCCATCCCCCAGCAGGGAAGGGGCTCTGCTATAGACCCATGGGGCAGATAAGGGGCAGCTCCAGGTGGCGAGTAAACGTGGGAGCTGCTCCAAGGTCAGACAAGGCAGGGAATGGCCCAGGGGCCAGAGGGGTATGAGCGCTGTCTCCGAAAGGATGATGCGAGGGTGACGCTGCCCCAGATAATCTCCACAGCAATGTTGCCCTCTCTGGGGATGTGGCAGCTGTGCCTGGACAGCGCAGTGGGGCTGTGCTGTCGGACCAGTCCTGGGCTGGCCAAAGGAACAGGTTTGGGGGAGCACAGTGGGATCCCGTTGCCTCTCTCTCTGCCTGTCCCTGTGCCAGCCCTGCCTCTGTCCCCAGGCTCCAGGAGGGCTCAGGAGCTCTTCCCCGAGGCTGTGTATGAGGAGATTGGTCACAGCCCAGTGTGGGAGAAGCAGGCAAGGTTTGGTCGCTCAGGTGGGTGTGGGTCCTCCCTGCAGGCCCATCTGCGGGACCCTTTCCCCTGGCCCCAACACAGGGCTGATCCCCTGAAGCCTCCCAGCCCATGGTCCCTGCAGTGCTGGGGCCGTGTGGTCTGTGGGGAGAGCATCCAGGTCCTGGGCCCGGGAGAGGAGCTTCCTCCCAACCAGCTTTGCCCATCCCAGCTGGACAGCCCCTCTCTTCCTGCCCCTGCACCCCATGTGACACCCGAGGAGTGAGGGAAGGGGCTGCGCTAGGGCAGCTCTGGGAGCACCTTTGAGATGGTGTTTGTCCTGGGGGAGCAGGGTAAATTTCCAGCCCTCCTCCCCATGCAGCCCCAGCTCTGTGGGTCCCCCTTCCCCAGCAGTGCTGACTATGAGACAAGTCCATGGGGCTCGCTCCATAACACCCACTGTGCATCTCACCAGGGTCCTATTCAGAGGAGTCCCTGACCCAGCTGCAGCCCTACCCTGGGGACAGCGAGGAGGAGGATGGTCTGGGATCAGCACCAGGTAACAGAGGCGGGAAGGCATTGATCTCCCTGCAGCCATGTGATGGACAGAGGTGTCACCATCAGAGATGGGAAGGACATGGGGGCCTCCTGCGGTGCTGCCAACACCAGTGTCTCAGCCCTCTGTCCCTGTGCATCCTCTGCTCTGGAGGGTGTATCTCCTCGCTGTCACCAGCTGCCCTCTCCTTTCAGATGTTCTTGTCCTGCCTGGAGGTGACCCAGTGGATGGCTATGATGATGCCAGGGAGGTTTCTGACCCTGAGGATGATGCTTCCCCCAGGCAGGGAGCTTGGGAAATGCCCAGGGCACCAGCGGAGGGAGCGGGGCCCAGGGATGCACCTGGAGGTGAGAGGGAAAGATAGTGCTGCCGGTTCCTGGGGTACCATCCCTGGTGCCACGCAAGTCACTACCGTACTGACACCCAAAGCTCCTGGGAAAGGGGAACCTGACCCAGGAGTTGTCCTTGGAGGGACTGGGGGTGGGAGAAGGAGCTGAATGTGGTAAGGAGTGGGGAGGAAGGTGATGTCCAGACCCCATGGGGTGAACTGCAATGTCCTGCCTTGCTGCTTCCAGGGGGCAGGCTGCTCTCCCGGAGAAGTGCTGGGGTCCCTGGAGCTGAAGGAGACACCTCGTCCGTGTCCCTGGGGAGCATGGGCTATGATGATGCTGAAGAGGTGTCTCTGGCACATCCCCATGAGGATACAAAGGCTGTGACAGCAGAGCTTGGTTCACAACAGTCCCTGAGTCCCAGGCCAGGAGAGCCCATCCCTGCTGTGCAGCTGGGTGCAGGCAGGAGGGAGGAGAGGTCTGTGCAGCTGGGAGAGCTGTGAGCACCAGAGAACCGTCTCCCTTTACCACGGGCAGCAGAAATGGCCGGGAGTTTCCTCTATTTTTATTCCCATTTTTACACTGTGCATCCATATTGGTTCTTATTAAAAGTCTCTGAGGGCTTTGACCCGGAGCTGCTGCTTGCTTGCCCAGGTGTCAGGTCATCTCCCTGAGGCTGATCAGGGGAGCAGAGAACAAAGACACAGTGGTAGGGAAGGGGCGCGTCTCAGGGACAGCAGGCTCGGGGTCAGGCTGTGGGGCTGCGAGAGCCCCTGGTGCCTGGGGACTAATCCTGCTGACAGAGCCATTTCCATCCTGCTGGCCACAGGCAGTTTCTACTCAAAATGGCTCTCTGATAGTTGCCGTGATGCACCCCAGCGGGAGCACCCATTTCCTCACCCTGGGGTTTCCAGCTGCTCTTTCCCCCAGGCCCTGCCTGGGCCATGCTGGTCCCACAGTGCAGAGGCCATGACAGAGCTGCCATGTCAGGGTAAGCCCTGGGCTGTGGCCTGACAGAAGTGAGCCCTAAGGTGGCCGCAGTGCCCTGAACACCCCAGCCAGCCCCTGCGGGGATCATGGCCCCTGGATTACCTCCCACAATGGTTAGGAGGCAGCTCTGCTCACACTGCCCCAGTACAGGGTGCAGAGCCACTTTCTGGGACACACGGGGCTGGAATTCCCTCTCCTCATGCTCTGCCAGGACCCGTCTCCATGGGCTGTTCCTGGAGCCTTGGGCCCTCACAGACCCCCGAGCACTCTTGTCACAGCCACAGAGCTGCCTTCTTCCTGAGCAGGGGCTGTAAGGCCCCACAGCAGCCCTGGGACCCCCTCCTCCTGCTCCCCTCCAGCCCCCACCCCTGCCCTCCTGCTGCCTCGCCAGGGGTGTCAGTTTGGGTTTGTGTCGGGGCAGTACTTGTGTGCAGGTACAGGGGGGATGGGGGCACCTTTCCCTCAGCTCTGTTGGAGGGCTGGGGATGGAGAAGGGATCCCCATGAGACGTGTGCTGCAGCCAAAAGCTGTGGCCTAGCCCCTGGTCTGGAGAAGGGCCCATCCAGGAGGATGCTCATGTGGGCACGTTTCCATGGCAGAGGAGATTTTGTGTCCCTCCCCTAAAACAGGTGCTGCTGGGAGCTGAGCCTGAGTCCCTCTCCCTTGGCTGGGGCTTTCGCCAGCCCCAGTGCCCATGGGCAGAAAAACCCACAGGAGCCAGGCGGGGAGAAGAGTTTGGCACTTGTCAGGACCTGGAGCCCAAACTGCCCTCCCTGCTCCCACTGGTGGGTGTCCACACCCCTCCAGCTCTTCCCTGAAAGGCTCCTCTGCTGCAGGCTGGAAGGTGTGTTGGCTCCCTGTGGGGAGTTGCTGCAGCTCAGTACTGCTGCCAACAGCAGGATCTCGCCCTAGAGGAGAAGAGGACAGGAGGCAGCTCTCGCCAACATCCTCTCCCACTTCCACATTGACCCATTCCCTGCTGGGAGCTCCTCCACCCCTGGGGGGACTCTGGGGGATCTGGAGGAAGCCCAGGCTCACACATCCCTCTGCTCCATACCCTGGAGCCTTCCTGCTGGCAGCCCCCACACGAGAGCAGTGTTCCCAGGGTGAGACTCCCACGGTGATGGGTGATATAACATGGGCATTGCAAACACAGCCTCCATCCCCTGGAAGACTCTCACTGGGATAAGCTCCAGCCCTGCATCTCAGAGGAATAAGGTATAAAAGTGAAGTAAAGAAGAAGAGGGGAGTGTTATCTTTTGAACACAGGATGGTGGGTCCTGTGGGCAGTATGGACACTAACCTGCAGACTCAAGGTTCCCCAAGTGGGCACCAGCGAGAGAGCCCAGTGCCTGTCCCATGCCACCTCCCCACCTGCTCTGCCCTCCCGCATGTATTATGTTTCTCCCTTACTCTGGCATCTGGCAGAGGTTTGCCTCCTCTTCCTCAGGGAGGTATGCTACAGGCCTGGTGTGCTTGAGGGAGCAGCAGGCCTGAGCAGGAAGAGCCCATTTCATGGCATTTTTGGGACCTGAACAGTCTGGCCCTGTGGGCTGGGTGTGGTCTCTGCAGCAAAGCAGGATTGTCACTGTGCCCCAGGTCTGTGCTTGCTCCTGCAGCTCCCGAGGACCTACCTGAGGGGGGTCACAGTGAGACCCCCAACTCTCAGCACTGCTGCCCCACGCTGGGCAGAGCATGGCTGTGGAAAGCCCCTGGGAGAGCAGCCTTATTTCTCTTAGTTTGGGCTCACTGTTCCCGGGGGCTGGGCACCCTGCAGTGAAAGGCCGTGTCACACTCTTGGTTGCGGGTGTTTTAGCTGGGGGACCAGCCAAGGCATCATCTGGCCCTTCCCGCCTGTGCATGGCTGTGCACAGGCCTGTGCCTCCCTGATCCCACCAGCGCAGCATCGACAGAGACACCAAACACCCCAGGAACAAGAGGCTGGCACCGGCCCCACCAGCCCCACCTCTGCAGGGCTGTGCCTGACCTCAGCAGTTGCAGGTGCCCTGAGCTGAGGCTCTGCTTAAGCCAGTGGTGATGGTGGAAGGAGAAGGACCTGGAGACAGGGTCAGGATAAGAAATGTCATTCCTCCAGCTGGGAGTCCCACAGCCCTGCCCAGGCTCATCCAACTCAGACAGCCCTACCTGCAGGCACAGAGGAGTGCTTCCCATGTGGTATGGGATTTCCACCTGGAGAGAGGACAATCACATACCCTCATCCCTGGAAAGCCACCAAGGCAGTGTGGCCCTGGTCCCAAAGGGCACCTGGGCTGAACCAGCATCCTCACACCACATCTCTCAGTGCAGCCAGAAATGATTCCTAGTGTGCTGCTGACACCTCTCCCCTCCCTGAGGTCTCCCCACACTCTGCTGCCGAGCATTGTCCCTGGGTGGTGGGGTGGGTCTGTGGTGCAGGGCAGTGACCTGAGCCCAGGTCCAGCACAGCTGCCTGCTTCTCCTCCAAGAGGGGGCTCAGCAGAGGCAGCACACACAGCCCTCCTCACCTCACAGGCAAGCCCTGGGTGGGCAGGGCAGGCCCACAGGGCCTGGAGAGGACCAGTGCCCGAGCTCCAGCCCGCGCCTGCCTGAGGCTGGGGAGTCAGAGCAAAAGTAGCCCTGGAGATGCTGGGGATTGAACCCAGGACCTCCCACCTGCAAAGCAGGTGCTCTGCCACTGAGCTACATCCCCTTAACAGTAGGAGAGGCACTCTGCTCCTGTGATGTGCCTATGACAAGTTCTGTATTCCCCTGGGTGCCCACGAACCCTCTGCACTAAATGGCACTTGAATCATTCTGACACAGGGGGAGTTGAGGCCTGACCCTGGCACAGGGCTGCACTGCAGAGCGCTGCTCCTTCAAAGTCTCTGCAGGGCAATGGGGCAGAAGGAGGCTCTGGCTGCAGGTGCTGCTCCCACACTCTGGCCCACTCTGGGATGGGTCAACGGAGAGGAGAAAATCCCTTCCCCTGAGCCTCCTCTGCCACCCAGGGCAACAGCCGACTGTGCCACATCTGTCCCCAACTCTGCAGCAGCAGCAGTGCAACAGGGTGAGGGAAATGCCCTCCCTGGACTGATGTGCCCCCAGGCTCCGATGGCATCCCAGGGCATGCCATGGAGGGCACATGGAGGCAGAAATCTTATACCCCCTCCTCCAGGCACCGGCCATCCCCCTGCACCCCTCTGTTCCCCAGCAGCCCTGCAGGTGAGGTGAACAGCAGGCTTCCATCTCCATGGGGCTGGGGCTGGGGGTTGGGCTCAGGGACGTTCCCATTCCTTCAGCACTGAGGACTGTCCTGACAGCAAAGCCGTGCCCGGGGACAGCCCTGGCTGGGGTCCCTGTGGCAGGGTGGGTGAGTGTGTTCAGTTGTTAACCAAAAGGTTGATGGTTTGATCACACGCAGGGGTGGTGTCCTCAGGGTGGTACAGCTGGGGCAATTGTGTTGCCCAGTGCCATAGATTTTTGCCTGCTGAGCCCCTGCCTAGCAGAGAGGGTTTAGGGGAATCAAAACCAGAGCACAGTCACTGTGACCTTCTGGAGTGGTTGAGTGGAGTTAAGGGGATGGGCTGCTCATCTATTCTGCTTTGCACACACGGCCCCAAAGCCCATCCTCAGCAATGACTCTCCCGTTCTTGCTCAAGAAAGACCTGGAAGGACTGCTCTTTTGGAGCAGTGGTAATCCCGCAGGCACTACCCCTGCAGCCAAGCAGTTTCAAGCTCGCACTCAAAGCTGACAAGACAGTAACTGTGCTTGGACAGACAGTCTCTGCCAGGTGGCACGGGCACTGCTGATTGCCCACTCCAGAGTGGCAGAGGCTGGATCCCCTTCTCAGGACAGACTTCTTGTCAGGATGCCACAGCCATGGGGGTGCCTCACCTCGTTCTTACTGGCACTTCACTCAGCATCTGTTTTGGTGGATATTTCTTTCTTTATTGTGTCTACTCTTTCCACATACAGGAATGACAGAAAAACAAACATTTCGTAAAAGCTTGTCAGAAAGCCCTTGTTATAGACAGGAAGCCCGTCAAATCTGGAGGGAGCCAGGAACATTGCCATAAGCACCAAGAAGATCCAAGAAGCTCAAGGCCTCTTCTGAAGTGCATCAAATTCTTGCAACCATGATTTGAGCCTGGAAGTGGGAAGGGATTTATGTCTGTGGGTGGAGAAGGAATAAGTGTGTTGTGGGAGTATGTCAGGGCTGAAGGCCCTTGCACAAATCAGGGATGATGGAGACATTTCCATCTTGTGAGCATGCCTCAGCCTAGTTAATGGGGAAAGCCCGTTGCTGCAGGTGGATGTTCTCAGTCATGCCCCATGAGCATGCCCTCGCTCTCTTTTGCAAGAAAGAAGAAAACAGAAGGACTCCATTTGCAATATCTAAGTCAGCCAGTGGGAAACAAGTAAGTAATTACATTGGGAGAGGGGGGCTGGAGGGGGGTCAGATTAGGAGAAGGAAAGAAGTGGGAAGTAATGATTTCTGTGTTAAAAGTTTGGGAAGGTGAGACCCAGCTTGTGTGTACCTTTCTTCTGAAGAAGGATCTACTTTTTTTTTTTCTTTTTTTTTTTTTTTTTTTTTCCAGAGGAGTTGACCCTATCAGACTAGCTTTCACAGTTCTCCTCTGCTAGAGAGCCCAGAGAACAGGAGGGATGGGATTCATCTACTCAGATTTAGACATGTCCAGTGGAAGGGCTTGATTCACCTTCCCCCTTCTCACTGTCAATATGAAGATGTCCTGAGGAATCCCAGACACGCAGGACCCCCACCCCTCAGCTTGGCTGGGTAACGGAAGAGAAAACAACATGTTTAGAGTAAGTTTTCTGCCACTCCTGGGCAGGTGTGGCATTTCAACAGCTCCCACTTGCAGGATCACAATTGTGGTTACTTTAAAGCAAGAAGAAATCCAGGGAAGTTTTTTACACTCTTCAGGACCAGACCTGTATTTCCTTAAGACACAAATTCTCTTTTCCCACTTCTCGTTCCCCAAACAGTCCCAAGATTCTGCACTTCTAAAGATATACCTGGTACACAAAATATGCACTTCTGAGTTGTCCACACTTGACACAACCACAACCTGTTTATTCCTGGTGGGTCACAACAGGTAGGAGCTCTTGATGCAGGCCACAGTTTTTCTGAGGGCATTTCCAAGAGCCCCCTTGACTTGCCTGTTCTGCAGGCTGTAGACGAGTGGATTGGCCATGGGCGTGGTGTAGAAAAAGGATAGCACTGTACTGAGCTGCCTCATTGAGGCTATTCTGGGTATCATATAGACATCGATGAGGGTACCATAGAAAACAGTGACCACGCTGAGGTGAGAGGAGCAGGTGGAGAAGGCCTTCTGCCTCCTCGTGGTGGCTGGGATCCTCAGGATCGCAGCTATGATGCAGATATAGGATACCAAGGTGAACATAAATGGGAAGACCACATCCAGAAAGCAGATGATGAAAGTAACCAGTCTAAGCACCATGATGTCACTGCAGGCGAGCTCCAGCAATGGGGCAAAATCTCAGAAGAAGTGATCAATTGCATTGGGACCACAGAAGTGTAAGTTGGAAAGTAGCCCAGTGACTATGGTAGACATTAGTAATCCAGCTAGCCAAGACCCAGCCGCCAGCTGGAGACAGAGCTTCTGCTTCATGAGGCTGGCATAGAGCAGGGGGTGACATATGGCCAAGTACCGATCCTAGGACATGGTGGCCAGCAGATGACTCTCGGTACCTGCACAACAGGCAAAGAAAAAGAATTGTGTCATGCAGCCTTGAGCAGAAACAGTTCTGTCCCTGGTTAGGAAGCTGGCCAGCAGCCTGGGCAGGGTAGTGGAGGTAGAGCAGATTTCCACATTGGAGGAATTAAGCATCTGATCTGAGGTCCACGAAAGAAGGACAAGGAAACCTAAGAAAAGGGAAAGGAAGGTTGACAAAGGTAACAAGAGGAATTTCACCAAGCACGATATTGATTACCCTTGCCACACCTTCAACTGACCGGGTACCAACATGGATCCTCACAACCATACCAGAGCAAGAATATTTTTCCTGAAGGCCTATTCAGTCCTTTATGAGTTGAACGCCCTCCTTTTCACACTGCTGCTGGTGATTTCTCTGCTTGCTGTCATGGGGAATGCAATCACCATTGCCATCCTTTGGCTCCACCACTAGTGCCACACCTGCAGGCATCCCTTCCACAGAACCTTGTCCTTCTTGGATATTTGGTTCACTCTGGTCATTCCCCCTAACATGTTTGTCAGTCTCATGCTGGAGATTAAGATATCTCTGTGGCTGCTTACAAGTCCCTTCTTCTCCGTCAGCACAGCTGAGTTTAACCTATGTGTTGAGATGTGTTTCGATTGCTGCAGGGCCATTTGCAGCCCCTCACACGACTCTGTCCTTACCAACTCCTGGCTGTGCTCCATGCTCATCTTTAGCTGCTGGGGAACGGCATCTCTCTCCATGCTCAGCCCCACCATCCTGTATGCCATTAGATCCTCTGTGCCCACTGTAGAGACTGCTTCTTCTGCGGCATCATCCCTTTGCTGAGAGCCCCCCGCATGGGCACCAGCTACTATGAAACATGAGCGTTGCGCTCTTCTCCGCTGTGTTGCTGAGCTCCTTCACACTGACTGCTGTGGTTTATGCCTACATTATATGCAATGTCCTGAGGATAACCTCTGTGCAAAGCTGCACTAAGGCCTTCTTCACCTGGATATCCTTCACCTGCATACCCTATATTTCTTCACTCACTATGGCATATGCTGGCTGCATGCTTGACGATGCGGGGCCTGAAGAGAAGCTTCTTTGTTGTAAGCTGTCTGCCAATTTGCAGGTTCCCCTAAGAAAGTGCATTCAGGAGAAGAACAATTTTAGAGAATTGAGGTGTCACCCAAGAGAGTAAGAAGACACAACCCTTTGAGTGTTTGAACTGACCCAGAAAATGGACGCTGGGACTGTCCCCTCTCATTCACTGATTCACTGCACTCATACTGCTGTAGGTGACTGAACTTGAGCTTTTGCTCAAATACAGCCAGTGGTTTAATCTCAGAAAATTTCCCAAAGGAACCCAGCGCAGAGCTTCCCCTGTGCCAGACTAGAGGCCAAGAACAAGCCGGACATTTGGGATCTAAGGCTAGCCTGAACCCCAAGCTAAAATGTCAGTGCAAACATGGAGCACTGCCCTGTACTGATCTTCCCATTTTACTCCTTGTGGAAGTGCTACCCATTCTGCCCTGGGACAGAGCCTAAGGGGACAACACAGCCTGTGGAGAAGATCTGTTTCACTGCTTCAAACCC
This sequence comes from Nipponia nippon, assembly GCF_047370975.1. Taxonomy (NCBI): domain Eukaryota; kingdom Metazoa; phylum Chordata; class Aves; order Pelecaniformes; family Threskiornithidae; genus Nipponia; species Nipponia nippon. The sequence goes on from NW_028262374.1 coordinate 431,810, forward strand.
ACCATCTCCTCCCCTCCCTCTCCTCCCCTTGCACTTGGAATCATCCTACTTTTGAAGTCATCTGCTCTGCTCCTTTCCTTGTCTAAAAACAAATGTAAAGATCAAGGGAAAAACATCAGTCTTTATTGCATATATTTTTCTTGTGCTTCCTTCTGTTAGATGTCTATTTTGATTAAAAAAACAAACAAACAACGTTAATAAATCAGTGATTTGAGACTTGAATAGTGAGTTTCATCTACTTGGCTGCAGGTGCCTGTGAGAACTGGTTTTCCCCAGGCTCCCTCTAGAGTCAATGGAAGCAAGAGAAAACACTAGAGGCTGGTTCCTCCCAACCTATAACTGGCATGCAAAAGAAAGGTTACAAATCTCTTCCAGACGCTCTTCTCTTGCTCTGCGTTTAGGTCAGGACATTTGATGGCAATAGCAATGAGCAACTCTTTGGAAACAACCGTGCTTCAGTGCAGACAGAGGTCAGATGAGATTGTGTGACAGACTGTGTGGAGTCATCATCCATTTCAGTCATTATTTAGAGCACGAAAGAAGACGAGTTATACTTGGTCCCTATTCCACTCCCACCCCCTTTCCTGAAGAAACAGAGAGCAAGAAGGTGTGGAAGGAAGCAGGGGATTACAAAAGATATGGTGGATATTACTTATTTTGAAAAGAAGAGGTTCTCAGGGATTCCTAGTGCAAAAGGGCAAGTGCCTCTGAAAAGCAGAAAGAATAGCTTTCAACATACACATTTGATTTGATTTGATTTGATTTCATTTCATTTCATTTGATGGTTTAGCATTTGTGCAATAGAAGAGATGAGTTTGGCACATAGGTGTGACAGATGTTTGCAAAAGGTCTGAGTGAATGTGGAATTTGCCAGGAATGGGGTGAAATAGCTTGCAGCCTCTTTAAAATCTTCTGTTCTGGAGAAAGAATCCTTTGTAAGAGTTTGAGAAAGGTAGAAAGATGACAACAAATTCTCTGAGGACTCTAACCAAAATGTAAACCAGAAAAATCAGGGGGTGAGAAAGGCTTGAAGGACTCTCTCTCTCTCTGTGCTCTCTAGGAGGAAGACTGCAAGAAAGGAAAGAAGCAGAGCAGGAAGGATTCCTTTCATCCAGACTGTGAAATAATCACACTTGGGTTTGGTCATGTTCCTGTCTCGGCAGGATGAACTGAAATTCAGCATGGGAGCAGAAAATGAAACTGCAGTTACTGAGTTCATCCTAGAGGGTTTCTCAGGGCTTGATCAAAGACTACAGCTATTTCTCTCTCTGCTCCTTCTGCTCATATACCTGACAACAGTGATGGGGAAGGCAACCATCATTTTCCTCCTGGGTGTAGATCACCGCCTGCAAACCCCCATGTACTTTTTCATCAGCAATCTGGCCTTCCTGGAAATCTGGTTCACATCCTCCACAAGCATCAAATTGTTTGTGATCCTGAGTTCTGGTAGGAGGACAATCTCACTAAGCAGCTGCTTTGCCCAGTCCTGTTTCTATTTTGCCCTGGGCTGTACAGAGTTGGTTTTACTTGCTGTCATGTCCTTTGACCACTACGTTGCCATCTGCCATCCTTTGCGTTATGCTGCCATCATGAAGCCTCAGCTCTGCATCCACCTGGTTGTTGCTGCTTGGGTCATAGGCATCACAGCCTTCAGTTACTGTCTGGTCCTCCTCTACAAGCTGACTTTCTGTGGCTCAAACAAGATCCACTCCCCCTTATTCAAATTGTCCTGCTCTGACCCCAGCCTGCTTTGGAAAACAGACTCTGTTTTATTATCGTTTATCATACTGGGTTCCTTATGTTTAACTCTGGCATTTTACATGGGCATCCTTTTCTGTATTCTACACCTGCCAGCAGCTGCTGGGAGGAAAAAAGCTTTTACTACATGTTCTTCCCACCTCACCACCTTGGCCATTGCATATGGGAGCTGCATTGCTCTCTATGTGCGTCCTTCCAGAGATGTTTCCTTGGAGACAAACAGAATTGTGGCTTTGCTGAACACTGTCCTGTACCCACTCTTAAATCCATTCATCTACAGTCTTAGAAACAAGACTGTGCTACTGGCCCTGAGTGAAGCCATTGCCCGTGCAACGACACAGCTTTTCCCCTAATCCTAATGCGTTTCTGGACAGCAATTCCAATGAGTTGCTATGTTAAATATGCTAAATATGCTAAATAATACCAGTGCATATGTATGCAACCGCCAAATACAGATGCCTCAGGAGATGCATGTTCTTCTTGGGTTGTGTTAGGTTAAGTGAGAAGAAGCTCATCTGCACACACAAAGAAGGCACTACCGATGGCAGGAGGAGTAACTCAGTCAACACCCTGCCCCAGCTGCTCCCAGAGCCATCACAGGAGAGCCACCAGCTCATCAAGAGCCCATCTCCACAAAGCGAGAAGAGCACAGAGGCACCGTGGCAGGTGGGAACCCAGGTGACAGGCTCCTGAGGAAGGGACATCTTGTCCCAGCTCCTTCCAGGGCTGCCCTGGGAGAGCCATCAGCCCTGTTGTCCAGGTGTGAAACCCACCAAGAGGAGTCACTGCGAGCAGCTCTCTGGATCACCATTTGGACTAAGGGAATTGTTGCCTAGGGGCATAGGACACATTATGGGATGCAGGGGAGGAGCATTTTTGGATTGCACAGCACTTGTTACGGGAAGTTTAGGGGAGGACCCTGACCAGTGCAGTCTGTCTCTCTTGTGCGTCACCATGTGAGCACAGGGGGTGAGTGCAGCAACTGGAGAAGGACCAGGGGGTCAGACAGCCCGTATGTCATTAGTGCCAGCAACTGAGAGACCAGAGTGACTGGACTTAAGAGTTTGGGGGGTGTGTGTGTGCGCGCATGTGTGTGTGTGACTGGGGTGGTCTGTGGCAGCATCTGGAATGGGGTTGCAGCCTCAGGGGCTCATATGTCCATGTGTGTGCACCTGGGGAGGCTGGTATCCAGGGCAGCTACTGAGGAGACAGAGCGTCTGAGCCCAGCTGCTGGAGGGATCCACCCTGTAAAAGGTATATATATGGCTTAGAACAGAACAGAAGAGAATAGAATCAAACAGAATAGAACAGAATAGTTCAGTTGGAAGGGACCTACAATGATCATCTTGTCCAAATACCTGGCCACTTCAGGTCTGACCAAAAGATAAATCATGTTATAAAGGGCATTGTCCAAATGCCTCTTAAACACTGACACGCATGGGGCATCGACCACCTCTCCAGGAAGCCTGTTCCAGTGTTTGACCACCTTCTTGGTAAAGAAATGCTTCCTAATGTCCAGTCTTAACCTCCCCTGGTGCAGCTTTGAACCATTTCCCCGCTTCCTGTCGCTGGATCCCAAGGAGAAGAGATCAACACCTCCCTCTCCACTTCCCCTCCTCAGGAATCTGTAGAGAGCAATGAGGTCAGCCCTCTGCCTCCTGTTCTCCAAACTAGACAAGCCCAGTGTCCTCAGCAGCTCCTCGGAGGACATTTCTTCCAGCCCTTTCACCAGCTTTGGCGCCCTCCTCTGGACGCATTCAAGTACCTTACACCCTTCTTCAGTTGTGGGGCCCAGAACTTCACACAGTACTCCAAGTGAGTCTGCACCAGTGCTAAATACAGCAGGATAATCCCCTGTCCTGGTTTCAGCTGGGATAGAATTAATTTTCTTCCTAGCAGCTGGTGCAGTGCTGTGGTTTGGATTTAGGATGAGAATAATGTCGATAACACACTGATGGTTTACTTGTTGCTAAGCAGTGTTTATACTAGTCAAGTGCTTTTCAGCTTCCCGTGCTCTGCCAGGTGCACCAGAATCCAGGAGGGAGCACAGCCAGGACAGCTGACCCAAACTGGCCAAAGGGCTATTCCATACCATATGACGTCATGCTCAGTATAGAAACTGGAGGGAGTTAGCCGGGGGGCAGCGATTGCTGCTCGGGGACAGTCTGGGCATCGGTCAGCAGGTGGTGATTGTGCATCACTTGTTTTGTGTATTATTATTATTATCATTGTTGTTGTTGTTGTTGTTGTTGTTGTTGTTGTTATTATTATTATTATTATTATTATTATTATTATTATTATTATTATTATTATTATTATTATTTCCCCTTCCTCTGCGGTCAAATTAAACTGTCTTTATCTCAACCAATCGGTTTTACTTTTTTTTTCTGATTCTCTCCCCCATCCCACTGTGGGAGGGAGGGAGGGCGAGTGAGCGAGCGGCTGTGTGGTGCTTAGTTGCCGACTGGGGTTAAACCACAACATCCCCTCTTTTGAGCCCCTCGTTATACTGCACCCCAGGGTGTGGTTTGCCCTCTTGGCTGCCAGGGCACACTGCTGACTCCTGTTGAGCCCCCTGCCAGCCAGCACCCCCAGATCCCTCTCTGCAGGGCTGCTCTCCAGCCACTCCTCTCCCAGTCTGTACTTGTGCCCAGCATTATTTCATCCGAGGTGCAGAATCCAGCATTTGTTCTTGCTAAACATGGTGAGAGTTGCCTCTTCTGGGTCATGGATACAGCTTTTCGATTGCACAGGGCTCAGGAGTGTTCCCTGTGCTGCCCCATGATGCCCCAGTATGTCCCACTAGCCTCCAGGTAGGGTATGACCCCTTCACCACTGCTCTCTCAGCCTGATCATCCAACTGGTGTTTCACCCATCTGTTTGTCTGCCCTTCCAGAATGTAATGTCCTAACTTGGCTACAAGAATAGTGAGGGAGAACACGTCACAAATCTTGCTGAAGTTGAGGTGACCAACATCCACTATTGTCCCCTCATGCACAAATGCAGTTACTTCATCATGAAGGCAGTCAGCCTGGTGAGGCATGCTTTACCCTTTGAAAGCCCATGCTGACTGCTTTTGGACACATTCTTCTCTTTAAAGGTCCCAGAAATACCACCCAAGAGATATTGATGGCTTACTCCTCACCAAAGTGAGCTTGTACAGCCTGTGGTTCCCTGGGTTGTCCTTTTGCCTTCTTTCAGAGATGGGTGCAACATTGCTTTGTCCTCACTCACAAGAGACCTCTACCAATCCCATGACCTTTCAAAAGGGATATTCCACAGAAATATCAGTCTTCCCCTGTAACTTCATTACCACTATTCTGCCTGTTAAATGCTGTATTTAATTTCTCTAATCGTTCATGTATTTTCACCTGTCCTGATACAATAAATAAGTCATCTTATTTACAGTTTCCTGATACAATAAAGTCATCTTACCGGTAGACTGTCTAGACAAAGGCCCTTTCCATTATCCTCCAGTTTTCTCCTGCCCTCACTCTTTGTTCATTCAGATACCTTTCAGCTGTGCTGCTGCTTTGGGTTTCAGGGAGTTAAAGCTTACCCGTCTTTCAGTAGGACAATTGCTTTTGTAGCAAACTCTTCTATTATGTTTATCTCTACCTTTCTGTAGCTATCTATGTAAAACATTTCTCATAAGATTATCCTTTGTAGAAAGGCAACCTCATTAGAGGTGGCTTGTAAGTAGCATATGCTTGAGAAGTGTATTGTATTGTTTATGAAACTTTATCATGCTTTACTTTTTGTTGCTTGCAAATAGGAAAAATCCTTCTGTGCCTGTGTGCAGCCAGTTGTCTAAGGAGATGAGGTGGGAGATGGTGCAATGGAGCTGTAACATTCAGCTCCCAGAGGTCAGGGAAGTCTGATGTCAGGAAACTGATGTAAATCCCAGGTGGCCAATGAGAGAAATGATGAGGTTGAGGAAGGGAGGAAGCAAGGGGCAAGGTTGTCACTACAGTGCCAGACCTCAAGGGACTGCTTTTCCTAGCTGTCCAGACTGCCTGAGGACACCCTCGGCATCAATACCAATTGGAGAATGCTGCTATCATCTCTGCTCTCAACTGAAATGAATAAAATATAACCTTTAAAAAAAGGATTTTTATTAGGTGCACTTGGAAATCTTCCTCCTTAGCTACACTATGAAATGACTCTACAATTAGCTGGACAAGTCTGGAAGAGTTGAAGAAAATCACAGGAAGAGAAATAGCTCGTTAGGGCTTTCTGTATTTTAATGAGCCCCATGCTGTAGTTGGCCCTGTGTGCGTGAACCTCAGATCCTGAGAGGAGACTGAACAAACCTCTCAAGAAGTCAAAGGCAGAAGCAAAACCTTGAAGCATTGATTGGCCCCCCTGAGGGCCATTACTGACAAAGCCTCCCCAAGGACTCATTAGAGCAGCTGACTGGAGGCTGTGACTGCAGGTAGCAAAGGCACTGTGCAGGGGGCTGTAATGCTGAGAAAACCCTTAACTGCTTCGATGAAGCAGCAAGGCCAAGTCCTAACCTGCAGGCCCTGGGAAGGAGATCCTGTCCCTCATGTCTGGCTCAGGGCTCTTCCTGGGGGCAGTGGGATGTGCGGATGAGCAATGCCAAGTGCAGAAAAACCGTGCAACACCTCCCGGCCTCCCCAAGCAGGGATGAGGAAGAAACAAAGTCCAGAGCCTCAAAATGAAATTTTGCGGCAGGCGTCAGTGGCAGAGGCTGCTGCCATAGCCAAGAGGACAAAGACCTCAGTCCTGTTGGGCTTAGGGGGAGGGTGTCTAGTTAGTGTCAGGGCATGGGCTCGCTTTGTGGATTAGGGTTTTGTGTAGGGCTGTTGTGAGGGTTAGGGTCAAGGCTAGCATTTTAGTGTTCGGGATAAAGGCTAGGAATTAGAGTGAGTAATAGGGTAAGAGTAAGCGTTTATGGCTTGGGGCTTTGGTTTAGAGGTAAGGTTTGAGGTTAGGGATTGAAGGAGTGGATTCCTATCAGGGGGAAGGTGCCATTTAGGGGTAGGATTAGGGCTTAAGCTTACTGGCTAGAAATAGAGTAGTTGCCGAACATGAATGTTTTCTTAGTATCACGGTGGCATCAAAATTACCCAAACATATCTTTCCTCTTCAAAATCTTTCATCTCTACTGGCCAAACCTCTCTTCCCTCCACCAAATCTTGTCCTAGCTGCCCCTGACCTCCACACATCTTTCATCTTGTTGGGGGGAGCATTTTGATGGCTTTCAAGACTTCAGAGTATCTCTCTCCCCACAGCTGCCTGGTCAGAAATGACCTCACAGCCAGCATCCAAGGGGACACAGTGTGCTGCTGTGCTGGAGAGGCCTCTTCACAGCCTACCCAGCAGCGCTGAAAGCAGGTGATGCCTTCCACCACCCCGAGGAACCCTGCCTGCCTACCAGCTCATGCTCCAGAAGGGCTCCCATATGTCCTGTGACACGTTTCCCACACGCATGCTTCAGCTACGCAGGGCAGTGGCCACCTCTTTGTGGATGAGTGAATCAAGCCCTGAATGTAAATTTTCAGGAAAAAGTTGAAACCTTTGCAGAAAAGAACTCAATGTAATAGTTGAGAAAGTCTTCATTTCCAGCATGGCTAGCTTTTTAGGAATTGTCATTATTTTTTTCATCAATTTTTATTAACAGCAGGAAGGGCATGTACTGGCAAGCTGATTACGCTCCCTTGCTGTGTGTGGGTAGTTTTATGCAGCCACTTACCAAAATAAATTTTCTTACCAATCATTCAAATGGAGAAACATTGCTCAGAAGAACCACTCTATTTCTGTTGGCACCCTTTATCTCTCTAATTCTGCATCTCTTTTCTCCTTCCTCTGCTTATTCTGTCATCAAAAAGCTCTCCAAACAGGAGATTGACTGAATCCTAGAATAACTCAGGTTAGAAGAGCCCTGAATGTTGTCTTGTCTGACTCTCCTGCTCAAGGCAGGGAGAACTAGATGAGGGAGCGGAAGGTGAGCTCCATCCCATTGTACAGGGAGATAATAAAGTTGTTCAACAGTGTTGGCCCAAGTGCTGGTCCAGAGAGGTGCCGATAATGACTGGCTGCAAGGACGACTCTGTGCCAGTGGTGACATCTGAGCCTGATCGTGCGGTCATCCTCCCGTCCACCTCATCGTCTACCTTTACGCCTTTACAAGGCATTTTACAGAGGTCTCACAATGAAGCCAGCCAGCCCCACTTGCACCTCTCTGCACCAGAAGCCTTCTCCACAACTCACACTTCCAGGAGAGTGCCCAGGACACAGCACACACCTGTCTGGGTTTTCTGGGCCTGTTCAGAAGAGAGCCAGAAGTCATTTCTCCCAGCAGGCCCACAACTCCAACTGGCTCTTTGTGCAGCCCACAGCTTCTCTGAGCACTTCTCTCAGTGTCCCACTCCCCTCCAAACTTTCTGATCCTCAGGCTGCAGATGAGGGGATTGAGCAGGGGCCTGAGGATGGTGTAGCAAAAGGGCTTTGTCCAGCTGTCACAGGAGGGCTTTTCTGGGCATCACACAGACAAGGATGAGGATGCTGTAGAAAACAGTTTCACGAGTGAGGTGAGAGCAGCAGGTGGAGAAGGCCTCCCACCTGTCCATGCTGGGTGGGAGAGCTGCCCCAGGGTGGCAGCTCTGGTGCACGCACAGGATGCCCCTGTGAAGAGGAAGGGGAGGCCTAGATCTAAAAAGCAGGTTATGAGAGCAAAGAGCATAAGTGTCATGGTGTCACTGCAGGAGAGCTGCAGTGAAATCACAGAAGTGGTGCACTGCACTGGGGCCACAGACCTATATCTGGGACAAGAATGAAGTGACTACTGCAGATGAGAGAAATCCCCCTAGCCAAGGTGTAGCTGCCTTCTCAAAACAGACCTTCCAGGTCATGAGTCTTGCAGAGAGAAGCAGGTGGCACACAGCCCGGTACTGATCGTAGGATGTGGCCACCAGCAGGAAACACTCAGTACATGCAAAAGGTGCAGCAAGTACTAGTAACACCGCTGTCAGCAGAGATGGTGTTGTGTCCAGTCTGGTCAGCAGTGTGGTCAGGTCAGGGACGTGGTGGTGGAGCTATAGCAAGTCTTCAAGTTGTCCACCACCAGCACAATGATGAGGGTGTTCCCAACACCAGTCACAGGGCAGGTCGTGAGAGAGAGGAGGATTTCTGTAATGCTTGGGGACATTCCCTATTTGCAGTATGGGTAACTCCGTTGATAAGCTTTGAGTGTCCCCTTCCCCTTTGTCCATTGAAGGTTTTATGTCCTGCCTGTCCCCTCTCTCCTGGTAAGACACCTAGGAGGAAGAACATTTCTTCTTCTATGCTAGTTGCTTAAAGAAATGGTGAAGGAAGTTCAGAGAGGTGAAACGTGAAGGTGTGTGTGCTGCTGAGTGTATTCGTACTCCCCAGATGTGCTTTGTGCCTTCTGAAAGGTGAGAAATGCCGCGGTCTAGACAGCAATGCTGCACATGCTAGCAGGAATACTTCTGACTGCACAGGTGAGATACTCCACAGGCGAGCTTCTTTCATACTGTGTAGCTGAAGGCACAGGCCAGAAAGGCCAGGGGGGGTAATGTAGAAGACCAGGAGCATTTGCAATGAACCTATCCGAGGCAGGTGAGATGAATCTCACTGGGACAGTGGGAGTTGTTCCTGGAGTAACACACAGAAAATTCAGGGGTCTGTCAGGTGTCCACATCTGAGCTGGCCTCGTGCACTCCTCATACACATGTGGGTGTTCAGAGACAGGAATCCTTCCTTTGCAGATGCAGAGGCAGTGAATTGCAACATCGGTAGTGCCTCCCTGGCCTCCTGTTGCCACTCCCAGAGGCTGGGAAGCACCTAAGCACTGCAGTGTATCAGCTTGCTTTGCACTCTTTCGAGATGGCCCAAGGCACGAGGAATGGACACAGGAACCTCGGGTCAAGGCAGCACATCCCAGTGCTGCATTCAGGTGGTTTCCCAGGGGACATTCCTCTCAATGTGAAGTGACGTCAAGACACTGTCTTTCCCACAGACCTTGACACAGCAACCCCAAGAATAACTGATGGCATTTGTGCTCGCTCAGCTTCATCTCACCACACCCTCCCCCATGTCTTTAGTCTCATCCCATGGAATCAAAGAACAGTTTGGGTTAGAAGGCACTTTTAAAGATCATCTAGTCCAAACAGCCTTCCATGGGCAGAGACATCTTCCACTAGATCAGATAGCTCAAAGCCTCATCCAGCCTGACTTTGCACACTTCCAGGCATGGGGCAGCCACAACTTCTTTAGGCAACCTCTATCAGTGTCATAGAATCATGGAATGATAGAATCATAGAATTGTTAAGGTTGGACAAGACCCTTAAGATCATCGAGTCCAACCATTAACCTAGCACTGCCAAGTCAACCACTAAACCATGTCCTCGAGCACCACGTCTACCTGTCTTTTAAATACCTCCAGGGATGGAGACTCAACCACTTCCCTGGGCAGCCTGTTCCAATGCCTGACAGCCCTTTCGGTGAAGAAGTTTTTCCTAATATCCAACCTAAACTTCCCCTGGCGCAGCTTGAGGTCATTTCCTCTTGTCCTATCACTTGTTACTTGGGAGAAGAAACTGACCCCCACCTCACTACAACCTCGTTGCAGGTAGTTGTAGAGAGCAATAAGGTCTCCCCTCAGCCTCCTCTTCTCCAGACTAAACAACCCCAGCTCCCTCAACCGCTCCTCATAACACTTGTTCTCTAGACCCTTCACCACCTTTGTTGTCCTTCTTTGGACACGCTCCAGCACCTCAATATCCTTCTAGTACCTCTATGTCCTTCTTGTAGTGAGGGGCCCAACACTGAGCACAGTACTTGAGGTGCGGCCTCACCAGTGCCCAGTATGGGGGCACTATCACCTCCCTGGTCCTGCTGGCCACACTATTCCTGATACAAGCCAGGATGCCATTGGCCCTCTTGGCCATCTGAGCACACTGCTGGCTCATCTTCAGGCGGCTGTCAACCAACACCCCCAGGTCCTTTTCTGCCAGGCAGCTCTCCAGCCATTCCTCCCCAAGCCTGTAGCATTGCATGGGGTTGTTGTGACCCAAGTGCAGGACCCGGCACTGAGCCTTGTTGAATCTCATACAGATAGCCCGAGCCAACGATCCAGGCTGTCCAGATCCCTTTGTAGTTCCTTCCTACCCTCCAGCAGATCAACACTCGTGCCCAACTTGGTGTCGGCTGTAAACTTACTGAGGGTGCACTCAATCCCCTCATCCAGATCATCGATGAAGATATTGAACAGGACCAGCCCCAACACTGAGCCCTGGGGTACACCACTTGTGACCAGCCGCCAACTGGATTTGACTCCACCACTCTCTGGGCTCGGCCGTCCAGCCAGTTTTTAACCCAGCACAGAGTGCACTTATCCAAGCCGTGAGCAGCCAGCTTCTCCAGGAGAATGCTGTGGGAGACAGTGTCAAAGACCTTACTAAAGTCCAAGTAGACAACGTCCACAGCCCTCCCCTCATCCACTAAGCGGGTCACCTTGTCTCACCACCCTCATCATAAAAAGATTTCTTCCCTATGTCCAGTCTAAACCTAACCTCCTTCAGTTTAAAACCATTGCCCCTTGGCCTGTCACTACAGGCCTTCATAAAAATTCTCTCTCCGTCTTTCCTATAAGCCCTTTTTATATATTGAAAGGCCACAAGCAGGTCTCCCCAGACCCTTCTCTTCTCCAGGCTGAACAACCCCAACTCTCTCAGCCTCTCTTCATAGGAGAGGTGTTTCAGCCCTCAGATTGTTTTCGTGGCTCTCCTCTGGACCCGCTCCAACAGGTCCATGTCTTTCTTGTCCTTGGGAATACAGAGCTGGACGCAGTGCTCCAGGTGGGGTCTCACAAGACTAGAGGGGGAGAATCACCTCCCCCAACCTGCTGGCCATGCTTTTATTTAGGCTGCCCAGCATACAGCTGGGTCTCTGGGCTGCTAGAGCACATTACCGGCCCATGTCCAACTTTTCACCCACCAATATCCCAAAGTCTTTCTCTGCAGGGCTGCTCTCAATCCATTCACCTTCCAGTCTTTACTGACAGCGGGGATTGCCCCGACCCAGGTGAACGGCCTTGCACTTGGCCTTGTTGAACTTCATGAGGTTTGCACGGGCCTCCTACTCAAGCCTGTCCAGGTCCCTCTGGATGGCATCTCTCCCCTCAAGTGAATCAACTGTCCCACGCAGCTTGGTATCCTCTGCAAACTGGCTTAGGGTGCACTCAATCCCACTCTCTATGTCATTGATGAAGATATTAAATAGTACTGGTCCCAGTATGGACCCAGGAGGGACACCCCCTGTTATTGGTTTCCACTTGGGCATTGAGCCATTGACTGTAACTATTTGCATGCGGTCATCTAGCCATTTCCTTATCCGTCTAACAGTCCATCCATCAAACCCATACCTCTCCAATGTAGCAGCAAGAATGTTGTGGGGGACCATATCAAATGACTTAGGTTAGCTCTGCCAAAGAAGTGCCCATTGCCTGTCACTGCGTGCAGTCACAGGACTGCCACACAAAAGGCCTGTGACCAAGCTGCAAGAGCAATCCTTCCTTACAGCAACGCAGGGGCTCAGAGAGAGAGTGTGGAATTTAAAAGAGAACAGCTCCAGAAAGACCAAGCGCTGGTGCTCCCTGGCAGTGCTGCTGTGCCAGGACTCTTTTCCCCTCCACCTCTGCACACAGGCACTGCCACTGCAGCACCAGAAGAAGTCTCAGAAAAAGGATCTCAGATAACGAAGTCGCTGCAGGGTCCTTTATTTTTTTAAATGCACAGAGAACATGGCTCTTATTTCAACAGTCTTTTCAACGCTCTCTGGGTAACACTAGAAAGGTAGATAAGGAATTAGAAATGGTATGAAGAATGACATTTCTTTCAGCACAACACTATCACATGTAAAACAGAGCAAAAAATCCTCCACCACCACCGCCAAAACCTCCAGAAGACAGGCTGAGCCTGTAATGAACTACACTATGGGCAATATGCATAAGAAAATGGAGAGTTTATTGCTTCAGAAAAAACATCCAGTCATCAGTTTCCACACTGCATCCTTGAGCTCCTTGTTCCTCACGCTGTAGATGAGGGGCTTCACTGCTGGAGGCACCAACGAGTACAGACCAGAAACCACTAGATTCAGGGATGAGGAGGAGACAGAGGGGGGCTTCAGGTAGGCAAACATGGCGGTGCTGATAAACAGGGAGACCACGGCCAGGTGAGGGAGGCACGTGGAAAAGGCCTTGTGCCGTCCCTGCTCAGAGGGGATCCTCAGCATGGCCCTCAAGATCTGCACACAGGACACCACAATGAAAACAAAACAGCCAAATGCTGAGAAGAGACTAACCACAATAAGCCCAACTTCCCTGAGGTAGGCGTCTGAGCAGGAGAGCTTGAGGATGTGGGGGATTTCACAGAAGAACTGGTCCACAGCATTGCCGTGGCAGAGGGGGAGTGAAAATGTATTGGCTGTGTGCAGGAGAGAATAGAGGAACCCACTGCCCCAGGCAGCTGCTGCCATGTGGACACAAGCTCTGCTGCCCAGGAGGGTCCCGTAGTGCAGGGGTTTGCAGATGGTAACGTAGCGGTCGTAGGACATGATGATGAGAATAGAAAACTCTGCTGACATCAAAAAGACAAACAGAATGACTTGGGCAGCACATCCCTGGTAGGAGATGTCCCTGGTGTTCCAGAGGGAATTGGCCATGGCTTTGGGGAGAATGATGGAGATGGAGCCCAGGTCGACGAGGGAGAGGTTGAGGAGAAGAAATACATCGGGGTGTGGAGGCGGTGGTCACAGACTACGGCAGTGATGATGAGGGTGTTGCCCAGGAGGGCAGCCAGGTAGATGCCCAGGAAGAGCCAGAAGTGCAAGAGCTGCAGCTCCTGCCTGTCCGTGAATGCCAGGAGGAGGAACTCGGTGAGGAAGCTGGCCTTGGACATTTGCTGCTTCTGGGCATGCGGCACTGTCAGAGAAGGAAAAGGTGGTGAGATGATAGGGGAGACTTCTGCAAGCAAAATCAAAGCCATTTCCCATAAACCCTCCCCTGCTGCACACGCCCACCCTTTTGCCTTTCTAGGAGACCTTCCTTCAGCTCTGTGGCTGGAACTCTGGTTGGTGCTGGTTCAGTGTGTGGTGAGGAGCACGGGCTGTGCCCGCTGATGGCTGAGGAGTCAGCCCTGCAGTGAGTTCATGGGAACGGTGGGGGCAGGAGCCAGTGTTCGTTTTTGACTTTATCAGATGAAACTGCTCCCAAAACAGAAGAGCTTGTCTGCATCTGCACTGCCAGGGCTAAGCAACGGGGATGGCAAAAGGCAGTTTGAGAGGTTATTTTTACATCTCCCTTCATTCTCTCCTGGGGAGTGTGTTTGGGTGTCAGAAACCCTCAGCATTTCTGCTGCACTGAGGGAGAACAGAGTGAGTCCTACAAGACAAGAGGATTGCCTATGGTTTAGTGAAGAGTGAGGGGTGCTGGTCTGTCCCTCCGTGTTGTTCCCAGCTGCGCAGTGCTTGCACCTTTCTGAGATGGAGGGTGATCACACTCCCACGTTTTCCTGAAAAGTCACCAGACAGTGCTGAGAACAAAGGCATCCACTGCAGACCACTAAATGTCTTCCCTTTTCTCAAGATCTTAGCACCCCATTTCTAGCCAAAGACACACATGGCTCATTGTGCCTCCTGGAAGGCATCTGACAGTTTGGAAGGACACCCCAAGGAGATGGCCAAGTGTGCTAATGATAGCATCTGATTAAGGGAAAATCAGCTCATTTCCTAGCCTCACAGACTGCATCGCCCAGAGCTTCACAGGTTAGAGGAAACCTGGACACCTCATTGCCTTAAACACATCTGAATGGGAGGAGCCACAAGATCCATGCCCGACTGCAGCTGAAACTATTATTCCCAGAGAGCCTGACATCAACACCAAGAGCAGCTGAGGGAGGCAATGGGAGAGGCAGAGGGACACTCAGGAAAGCCTTTCCCTTACCCAGCACTGCAGAGCCCCTCCCAGATGTTGACAACGCAGGGCAATCACCTTCAGGTCAGTGGGAAATACACTTCATTTCTCCTGCTGGCAGATGGACGAGGAGGTGACTAACACCCTAGATGCCATGGGCTGGCTGAGGGCTTTGCTAGGTGGGAGGGGAGACAAGAGGGGTGTTGCTCAGGGAAGGCATCTGTACTGCAGGGCATGGCTGGCAGGCGCCCATATCTCCTCTGCAGCAGGGTTTCCCGTAGCTTTTCCCTCCCTCCCTGCCCATGTCTCTACTGCCTGGAGCTGTCCCAGCTGGGATCGGTTTCTCTGGCCCCACATCACTTCCCTGTCAGTGCTCCCAGACCTTATCCCAGCCCCTGTGTGCCCAGCTCTGCCCTGCAGCCTCTGTGTGTGTGTGCAGGGGCCAACGAGCAGGTCACACAAACCCTGATGAAACTGGAAAGGTGATACCAGTTTTACCTCTAGGCTGGTGGGGGGTGAAGGTACTTGCTGAGCTTCCTAGTAAACCCCAGGATGATGGTTTAGGAGTCTCAGCCCCTTCTCTAACCTGCACAGCTGAGTTTCCAGTCCCACCAAGCCAAGCCAGAGAAAAGTGGAAGCATAGATTCAGGAAAGCACAGACTCAAGCAGGAAACCCTGACCGTACTCATGACAAGTCCCCTTGGAAATGACCTGGGCATGAGCTGGATCTGAGAGCAGTGTTGTCCCATGCAGCACCCTCTCAACAGCAGAAGAACCCTGCCTGGCCAGGGGTCACTCCTTCCATGCACAGCTTCTCCCCACAACACCGTGGGGAGCTCCCCAGGCATGCTGAGTGCTGACCCTGGCAGGCAGCAGAGTCCCTGCCCCAGATCACAGCCCCCTGGGGTGCAGGGACCCTGCTCTGATGGACAGACTTGGGCATCCCTGGCTGCACACCCAGGTTCACACCCTGTGTCTGTCCCTGGGAGAAGGCAGCGGCCATGCCCTGTCCCTCTGATGGTGCAGCAGGGAGGCCCTGCTCTGGAGCACATCGTCCTCCTCTCCACTAGAGAAACTGTGAGAGTCCTCCTGAAAGATCCCATAGGCTGTGGGATGTGCCAGCTTTTGGAGATCCCTCCAGGAACACAAGGTACATTGCCCTGCATCCAGAGACTTACCATGTAGAGGGCTTTGAAGATCTCTCCCCCAGTGAGGTCTCGGCCATCTTTCCACTCATGACTGCCTTTAACTTGTCTCTGCCTCACTCATGTCCCCTCCGTTCCTGCAGGCAGCGTCCTCAGCCCTGCTGCGCTTTGCAGAGCTGCTGCTCCCGGGCAGAGCTGTCTCTCTGCAGTGCTGCCCACTTCCCATGAGCTCCCTTTGTCCCACGAGCCCGGCCCAGCTCAGCAGCAGAGGACCAGCCCAAGGTGGCAATTTCTCTGCCCCCTCTGGGCTTCCTCCAGATGTCTCTGGGGCTCCAGGGGAACCTGCTGGGAAACAGGCTGAAGGAATCACTGATGTTCCCTCCCTCAGCTGGGGAGAGGCACTACTTTCCAGCAGTGTCATTTCTCCTCTTGGGAAAAGAGTTGGCCATGAGAATCATCTTTTGTTGTTCCATCATTAGACAGAAACCTGGAAGGTGACAGGCAGGGATCTAATTTCTGCAAGCTGGGGAATGTCTTCAGTTGGGTGAATTTAGGCATTTCATTCTGGGTTTGTGGTCCTAGGAACAGAAAGACATTCAGAATTCTTCTGTCCATGCCGTGTCTCTGCTCTGAAGCAAAGCCTTTGCACATACAGGGTCTTGGACACTGGGTAACAGGTTTCCTTAGGGCAAGTAGGAGCTTGCCTGCTGCCACAGCTGGGGTGCTTCAGCACAAATGTGCACCAGTGTCCTCAGCCAGGGGCACAGACAGGACGAGCTGGAGCCGATACTGTGGGAGACAGAGCTGTGACATGGTGGCAAAGCTCAGTACAGCTGGTCTTCAAGGACAGCATCCTCCAAGCTCAGCAACAGTCCAGATCACAACTCCGTTTAAACTTGAAAGGCAATTCAAGGGCATCATCTGCGTGTTTACTACTTCTGGAACTGTTAAAGAAGAAACAAAGATACTGTGTGGCCACTGCTGAGTTTTCTAAGAGCAGGTGTAGGTAAATATGAGAGTCTCTCTTATCCTCTTTGCCTCAGTCTTCCCCAGCAAGGTCTCTCAGGCCTCTGTGACTCAGGGCAGGGCTCTGGAGGAGATCAAGCAGTGGTGGATGTCGATCAAGTCAGGTGGCACTTGAGCAAATGCAATCCTTGCCAGTCCACGGGAAAGGAGAGGTGGCATCCCAGGGAGCTGAGAGGGCAAGCCAGTCTCACAGTGATGACACTCTCCATCATCTTTAGAAGGTCGTGGAGACTGGGGGCACTCCCTCATGACTGGCAGCCCCCAACCATTGCATGCACCTTTCAAAAATGCCCAAGGGATGAGCAGGGAAACTCAAGGCTGTGTGTGAGTGTGTCCGAGTGTGTCCATTCAGACCCCATTTCTGGGTGTCTGAAAAAGAAGGTGGCTGGTTTTCCCCAGGGTAGCTTGTGTCTTGCCATCCTCTTTGCTTTCCAGAATGAAAGGGCAGGATTGCTGGACAGCGGGAGAAGAGTGGCTGTCTTTTAACCTGCAAGTCAGTGAAGAGTTCAGCATCATCCCTCACAATAATCTTGTGCCCACGTTAGAAAAGAACCAGAGGGCTGGTCAGGCTCAGAGGGATGTGGTCAATGTGTGGTACTCTGCCTGGAGGCATCTAGCTAGAAGGGTCCTGCAAGGGTCTGTCCCGCCACCTCCCCTGTTTCACGTGTTTTTAATGACCTGGAGGAGATGAGAGAGTTCTTTTTCATAGCGTTTGTAGATGAAACCATCTTGAGGAGAGCTGACATGACACTGGAGGGCAAGGCTGCCATCCCAAAGGACATTGGCAGGCCAGAGGGATGGGCAAAAAGGAGAATCATAGAATCACAGAATCATAGAATTACAGAATCACAGAATCATTTAGCTTGGAAAAGGCCTTTAAGATCAATGAGTCCAACTGTTAAGCTAACACTGCCATGTCCACCACTAAACCATGTCCCTAAGTGCCATGCCTACATGCCCTTCCCTGGGCAGCCTGTTCCAATGCTTGACAACCCTTTTGGTGAAGAAGATTTTCCTAATATCTCATCTAAACCTCCCCTGGCACAGCTTGAGGCCATTTCCTCTCGTCCTATCACTTGTTACTTGGGAAAAGAGACCGACCCCCACCTCACTGCAACCTCCGTTTAGTTCGTTGTAGAGAGCGACAAGGTCTCCCCTCAGCCTCCTTTTCTGTAGACTTAACAAAACCAGTTCCCTCAGCCACTCCTCATAAGACTTGTTCTCTAGACCCTTCACCAGCTTTGTTACTCTTCTTTGGACACGGTCCAGCACCTCAATGTCCTTCTTGTAGCGAGGGGCCCAAAACTGAACACAGGATTCAAGGCAGCTGCAAGCTCTAATGGAGCCGTTCGTAGAGACAGGCCAACATCTGGGGAAATCCTCTTAGAGGCTGCTGGGCATTTTCTTTGGCCAACTGAAATGACAGCTGATGCCCCAAAGAGGGCATCTGAACCTGTGGGGTGCAGTCGACACGGTGGTGGGAAGGGATGCCATCCAGAGGGACCTTGGCAGGCTGGAGAGTTGGGCCCATGCGAACGTCATGAAGTTCAACAAGGCCAAGTGCAAGGTCCTGTACATGGGTCGGGGCAATCCCAAGCACAAATACAGGCTGTGCAGAGAATGGATTGAGAGCAGCCCTGAGGAGAAGGGCTTGCGGGTGTTGGTTAATCAGAAACTCAACATGACCTGGCAATGTGCGCTTGCCGCCCAGAAGGCCAACCGTATCCTGGGCTGCATCAAAAGAA
This sequence comes from Nipponia nippon, assembly GCF_047370975.1. Classification (NCBI taxonomy): domain Eukaryota; kingdom Metazoa; phylum Chordata; class Aves; order Pelecaniformes; family Threskiornithidae; genus Nipponia; species Nipponia nippon. The sequence continues at coordinate 450,442 of NW_028262374.1, forward strand.
GCATGACCAGCAGGTCGAGGGAGGTGATTCTGCCCCTCTACTTCACTCTCATGAGACCCCACCCGGAGTGCGGCGTTCAGGTCTGGAGCTCCCAATAGAAGACGGACATGGACCTGTTGGAGTGAGTCCAGAGGAGGGCCATGAAGGTGATCAGAGGGCTGGAGCAGCTCTCCTATGAAGACAGGCTGAGAGAGTTGGGGTTGTCCAGCTTGGAGAAGAGAAGGCCGCACGGAGACTTTCCAGTACCTGAAGGGGGCCTGTAAGAAAGCTGGAGAGGGACTTTTTATAAGGGTATGTAGTGATAGGACAAGGGGTAATGGCTTTAAACTGAAAGAGGGTAGGTTTAGATTAGATACAAGGAAGAAATTCTTTTGTATGAGGGTGCTGAGGCACTGGAAGAGGTTGCCCAGGGAAGTTGTGGATGCCCCCTCCCTGGAAGTGTTTAAGGCCAGCTTGGATGGGGCTTTGAGCAACCTGGCCTAGTGGAAGGGGTCCCTGCCCATGGCAGGGGGGTTGGAACCAGATCATCTTTAAGTGATTTCCAACTCAAACCATTCTTGTATTCTATGATGGTTCTATTTACCAACAGGAAAGCAATTCCCACTCAGGGTGGGTGTGTGACAGACACCCCAGAAGGCATTGCAAGCAGTGCGATTTCGTGCCTGTGTGCCATCAGTCAGAGGCATCAGTCATCAGATGCCATCAGAGAGGCAAGGTCCCTTCTCTTCCCAAGGGCTACAGGCATTGCCGGAACACAAAGCACATCACACTGGGGTCTTTACTCACTCCCTTGATGATACAGCCAAGGAACAGACGAACCATTTTCACCGTGTGCCTGGAGACATCTTGTCTTCAAGGAAAGTATCCCCCAAGCACAGCAATGGGTCCTAACAAAACTCACCTGAAACTGAAAAGGGCATGCAAGGGCACCCAGATGAGCTGTTTCTACTTCAGGAAGAGCTACAGAAGAATCAGAAATACTGTGGGACCACTGCTAAATGTTAGAGTAGGTGTAGGTAGACTGAGAAACTCTACGCACTCTTTGCCTCAGTTGCTACCAGCAAGGTCTCCCAGATCTTTGTGCTCTGAGGCAGAACTCTGGAGGAGAACAACCAGCAGTGGATGAGGACCAAGGCAGGGGTTACTTGAGCAAACTACACCCTTACCAGTCTATGGGACCGGAGGGGCTGCACCCAAGGGTGCTGAGAGAGTATTTTTCGCCAGGAGGCACTGGTCCATTCTAATTCCAGTAAGAAAGGCACTCGGACGCTGTGAGGGATCTTTTAAAATGTTGCTCATTAGCACTAACCCTGTAAGGAGAGAATCATGCAGATCATCTTAGGTGCCTTTAGATGGTGGGACCCCCAAGTGGCGTAGCACTGAACAAGCCTCTGACCCCCACACAGCATGCCATGCAGACCCCAGCCATAGAAGACAGTCTCCTGGTTTGGTCATTCACTGTACAGCCCATCTTTGTCCTGTGTCCCATCATCATCCTTGGCCCCTCTGCGCCCCCCTCCACCAGTCATTTCTCTCAGTGGCCACCTGGGACTTGCATCAGGGTTTCTCAACTCTAAGCTCTTTCCACTAAAGACTGTAGCTCAATGCTTCAGCTCATTTGCACACATTCTCACCCGCTTTCTTTGGAGAACTAGTTGCACACACTCACAGAAGAATGTTTCTTACCTCCCAATTTAAAAAAAAAAAAAAAAAAAGAAAAAAAAAAAGAAAAGAGAAAAGAAAAAGAAAAGAAAAAGAAAGGAATATCTCAGTAAAAAATAGTAGATGCTGTCCAAGTTTCATCCACTGAAGTCCACTTCCCACTATCAATAACCTTAGGGGAACACTTTCAGTGAGATACATGGGAAAACAGGTAGAAACACAAGTGAGGAGATGGCTCAAGAGGCCATCAGGCAGCCTGCTGAAAGACAAGGCAAGCTTCAAACTGCCTGAAGCTCACGGCAGCACCTGGGGAGCTGAGAGGTGTGGGAATGGGTAGAGAGCAATGGGAGGAGGAAAGCTGGATGGACACTGGGAAATGCGTACGCCCAGGCAGCCTGCTGAAAAGATGCCTTTAGAAGTGGTCAGTTCAAGCAGGGCGTGTGGAAAGATGTGAAAGAGTGCTGAGAGTCAATACACAATGCACTGGGCAGAGCAGGGTCAGGGGTGTAACAGGGGAGATGAGTATTTCTTCTCCTGAGTGTAGTACACAGGCTGGAAATGTCCATGTTGGCATCATGGGAAAGTATTGTCTATGGGTGAAAACTGTTCAAGGCATTTCAGCTGAAGGAAAATGTGCTCATGTTTTCTTTAAATGTTGATGATCATTCCGTCATCTTTTCAGGCAGTGGTGCTCAGAGGGTGCTCTGCAATAGAAATATCGGCACCAAAGGAGCTCCACCTCGAGCCTTGCACAAGCCCATGGACCTCAAGGACAGATGTGCCTCAGCGAGGTCTTCCTCTCAACAAAATGTGCTTTCCCAACTGGTAGGTAGGGGTCCATGAATTGTTTAATGGAGAGACATGGTCATTTCTGGAAGGGGAAATGGAAAGCCCTGCTGAGAAACCTCGCTGCTGCGTGGTTCAGGTCCAGAGAATCAGCCACCACGGAAGCTGTCCGAACTCAGTTCCTTGCCCACAGAGCATGCGGTAGCTTTCACCCAGACCCAGCCTTCCTTTTGGCTCTTTCCAGCAAGCTCTTGATTCAGAACTTTGGCTTTCCTCACTGCTCTCCAATACTGTTTAATTTTCTTCATTGACAGCACCAGCCAGCCTTCCAGAAGCCTCATTTAGGTAGTCTTACTCATCCTGTGTCGTGTGGATCTATGACATCCATAACAGCATGTAGGTGCCTCAGTCTCCTTATGTTGATTTGAAGGTTTGAACTCCTTAGTTAATAATCCTCATGAGCAAAATTCACCTCTTCTCCACACATATCTGTAGGACAGCTGTTTATGTTGGATGATGCCTTTCTAGACTCACTGTCCCTTAAGAGAAGCACACAGTATCTGAACACTTTCAAGAAATCCTGCTTGGTAGCAACATTAACCTGGATTAAACCTTTGATAGTAGGACAAAATTCAGCTCTGTGTGTGGACTGCAAAAGCAGTGAGGAACCCTCTCCTTTCTTCCTTTCTCCCCATCACTTGCTCAGGACTTGGGAGGAGAAGAAATGAATAAAGGTGACATTCCTGGCTGCCAATGTTTGAATTCTGCTCCCATGAGTGCCTGATGTCGAGACCCTCAGCTTCAGCTGAATCTCTTCTCTTTGGGAACACTGCAAGGCAGTGGCTCCGATGTCATGCTATGTGTGCAGATGCCCGACACTCTGACAAGATAACACCGCGAGCAATTGCAGGACACTACAGGTAAGGTAAGGGGTGACCTGTTTCATGGATTTGCTGCCCAAGGTAGAAAGTGGCACAGCAACCATCTCAGAAACACCACAGGAGGATGTAAAAGGAGACAAGCATGGCCAATGTGGAAAGGATTAACAAGTGTGGTGGGTTGACCTCAGCCAGTAACTAATGAGCCACCCAGTCACTTGCTCCCTCCCCCAGCAGCAGCCTGGGGAAGAGAACTGGAAAGGTAAAAGTTAGAACATCTCATGGGTTGGAATTAAGAATGGTTCATAAGTGAAGCAAAGCTGCATTCAGAAGCAAAGCAAAAAAGGAATTCGTGCCACTGGCAGGGAAATGTTCAGCCATTTCCAGGCAAGCTTCCAGGCCTTCATCACACGTAATGATGACTTGGAAGGCAAATGTCATAACCACAAATGTCGCCCCTTCCTCTTTCTTTCCCTGGGCTTTTCTTGCTGGGCATGATATCCTATGAGATGGAATATCCCTTTGGTCATTTGGGGTCAGCTGTCCTGGCTGCATCCCCTCACAACTTCTTGCCCAACCCCAGCCCACTCATTGGAAGGGCAGTGTGAGAAACAGCATGAGAAGGCCTTCCTGTTGTTTAAGCACTCTTCAGCAATAGCTAAAAGAGTTTTGGTCAGAAATCTGAAACTTGGATTCCTATAGATTGCTATGAAGACAATGAACTCCATCCCAGCCAGAAAATTACTTCTGCAGTCAGAGGGAACCTGAGGGCTTTCCCTCATGTTGAGGACACAGAGCTGTGAGGAATGAGAATGTCATTCAGACTGGAAGGGACCTGGCTAGATATCTGTAGAAAACATCCTGCTCAAAGCAGGGTCACACTAAGTTGCTCATGGGTTTACCCAGATGGGTCTGAGAAACTTCCAGGGATGGAGGTAGCGCACACACTCTGGGAAATGGCTTCCCATGTCTGACTGTCCTCACCTTGCAAAAGTTTCTCCCTATATTGAGCCTGACCCCCTCGTGTTCCAGCTCATTGCCTCCTGTGCTCCTGTCTTGCACCACAGTGTCTTCTTGGGAACCTCACCGTAGGCAATGCAAGTCTCTTCCATCCTCCCCGCAAAGCCCTCCATTCTCCAGTGTGAACAAGCCCAGCTCCCTCAGCCTCTCCTAACAGGACCTGTGCTCCAACCTTTACCACTGAAATTTGCGGATCCTCCAGCTTGCCAATGTCTCTCTGATATTGTGGGGAACCAAATCCAGAGCAAGTATTCTGGATGTGGTGTCACAAGTGTTGAGCAGAGGGAGAGAATCACTTGCCCTGGCTGTGCTCCTGCTCACACAGCCCAGGCTGTTGTTGGCCATCTTTGCTGATGGCTCCTCTTTTGCCTAATGGAACCCAAAGACCAGCAGACCCTTTCCTGCAGAGCTGCTACCCGCCTAGCCAGTCCCTGTCCTAGGACATTTCAGGGCCTACATCTGAGGCAAAGAGGACACACAGAATCTCAGATCTGTCTACACCTACTCTTACTCTTACTAAATTCAGCAGTGGCCACACAGGATCTTTGTTTCTTCTTTAACTGTTCCTGAAGCAGTAAACCCTCCTTATGGTGCCCTTCAATTGCCTTTCAAGTTTAGACTGAGTTTTGATCTGGACCCTTGCGGAGCTTGGAGGATGCTGTCCTTGAAGACCAGCTGTCCTGAGCTCTGCCACCATGTCACAGCTCTGTCTGCTCAGGAACAGCTCCAGCTCCTCCTGCCTGTGCCCCTGGCTGAGGGCACTGCTGCACATTTGGGCTGAAGCACTGCAATGTGCAACCAGGCAAGCTCTGACTTGCTGTAAGGAATCCTGGTACAAAGTATCCAAGACCCTGTGTGTGCAAAGGCAGAACAGAGCCATGGCATGGACAAGAGAGAACTGCATGTCTTTCTAGCCCCAGGTCTAAAGACGCAGAAAGAAATGCCTGTTTCATTGACCTGAGGATAATTCCCCAGCTTGAAGAAATTAGATCTTTCCTTGTCACCTTCCTGGGTGTCCTGCCTAATGATGGGACAAGAAAAAGGGGATTCTCATGCCCAAATCTTTTTTGTGATAGGAGAAATGACATTGCAGGAAAGAAGTTTCTCTCCCCAGCTGAGGGAGGGAACATCAGAGATGCCTTCAGCCTGTTTCACAGCAGGTTCCCCTGCAGCCCCAGGGACACCTGGAGGGAGCCCAGAGGGGCAGAGAAAGTGGTGCCTTGGGCTGGGCCTCTGCTGCTGAGCTGGGCTGGGCTCCTGGCATGGAGGGAGCTGCTGGCAAGTGGGCAGCACTGCAGAGAGACAGCTCTGCCCAGGAGCAGCTCCTCTGCAAAGCTCAGCAGGGCTGAGGGCACTGCCTGCAGGCAGCGAGAGGAGATGAGCGAGGCAGAGAGAGTTTAAAGGCAGCCTGGAGTGGAAGGATGCTGAGAGCTCACTGGGGGAGAATCATTCACAGCCCTCTATATGGTAAGTCTCTGGCTGCAGGGCAATGCATGTTCAGTTCTGGGAGGGATCTCCTAAAGCTGGCACATCCCAGAGCTTATGGTATCTCTTAGTACAACTCTCAGAGTTTCTCTAGTGCAGAGGAGGAGAATGTGCTGCAAATCAGGGACATTCCATTGCACCATGAGAAGGACAGCACATGACGGCTGCCTTCTCCTAACAGCTGTAGGGATGTAAACGTGGATTTGCATGTGTGGGAGCAGAGGGCTGTCCTTCCAAGCAGGGTCCCTGTGCCCCAGAGGACTGTGTGCTGGGGCAGGGACTCTGCACCTGCCAGGGTCAGCGCTCAGCCTGTCTGGGGAGTTGACCACGGTGCTGCAGGGAGAAGCTGTGGGTGGAAGGAGCAGCCCCCAGCAAGGCAGGGTCCTTCTGCTGTTGAGAGGGTGCTGCATGGGTCAGGGCGGCTCACAGGTCCAGATCATCCCAAGGATATTTCCAAGGGGATGTCTCAAGGAGACGATCAAGGCAGGGATTACTAGGAAGATAAGGAGCTTTCCTGAGTCTTTACAGTTTCCTGTTCCAGGGGGGTTGGGAGGGGGAGAGAAAAGGATAAATGGAAAAGGAGCTCTGAAGTTCTAATAAGTCACTGAGACTCCTGAACGGTAATTTTGAGTGATCAGTACATCTGTCAGAAGCCTCCTAAACTGCCCTCAGCCTCTCCTCTGCCAAAGGACAGCACCAACATCACCTCTGCTGGAACCATCAGGGTTCTTCTGACCTGCCCTTTTCCACCTGCAAACAGGAACATGCACCCAGCCACTGCCCTGCAAACAGGCAGGTTTCTGTCGGGCCAAGGTGAGTGCACAGAGGTTGGGATGGGGTCTGTGATTGCTGAACAGGGAAAAGACATGGGACAGGGAAACACCTCCCAGCAGGAAAATCTCCAGGCAGCAGGGATGTGATCTGGGAATGAGAGGAAAGTTGTGGGAGGGAGAATTCAGAAATCTCCGTATGATCCCCTCCAATGCAGATGCCTTCCTCTGAGCAAGCCCCCTTGCCTCCTCTCCCACCCACCAAAGCCTCTGCCCTCAGGGCTGGGGGCTCCAAGGTGTGAACCACCTCCTCTGCAGCCAGAGCTGCAGCAGAGCCGTGGTGCAGCTCTGCAGCCACGGGCCCAGTTCCCTCTGCAGAGCACAGGGGCTGAGAGCAGCTGCCCGGCAATGGTGGTGTCTGGGAGGTGGCGTGCACAGCTGGGGAAGGGGAACGCTGTCTGAGTGCCCCAATGCCTCTGCCCTGGCCTCTCTCAGCCACACCCTCACTGTGTTTTGCCTTGTTCCGCCACTGGTCTGTGTTATTGCTATTGTTATCTTGGTCTTGCTGCCAGACCCTCTGGGGAGGTGGAGTTTCAGCTGTGGAGTCACACACTGATTCTGTGCGTCCTTTCATGCAGGTGTGTCCATGGGCACACATGTCCCAGCTTTGATGCTGTGGACATTGAAGCCTGTGGGGCTGGGGAATGAGCTGAATCTCCCTTACTCAAATGCCATCATTAGCACACTTGGCTATCTCCTTGAAGATTCCTTCCAAGTTGTGACCTTCCCTCCAGGATGCAAACCTGCCCTTAACTACTTTATGTTATCTTCAGCCCCATGGAGAAGCACAGAGGTGCTATGACAGGGAAAATGGTGACGGGTTTATGAAATGAGCCTTGTGTGTCCGGGACTAAAAGTTGAGTGTTGAGACCTTGAGAAAGGGTTAGACGTTTAGTGGTCAAAGACGGACCTCTCTGCTCACAGCAGTGCTTGGTGGCTTTTCAGGGTTATATGACAATGTGATCACCCTCCAGCTCAGAAAGGGGCAAGCCCAGGTCAGCTGGGAGCCAGACGGAGGGACAGACCAGCTCCCCTCCCTCTGCACTAAGCCACAGGCACTCCTCTTGCCTCGCAGGACTCCCTCTGTTCTCCCTGAGTGCAGCACAAATGCTGGGGCTTTCTGACAAGCGAGAACACTCCCCTGGGTGCGAGGGGAGGAGGAGATGTAAAAAACCCCAACCTCTCAACCTTCCTTCTGCCACCTCAGTTCCTTATCACTGGGAGTGCAGATGCTGACAGCCCCTTCTGCACTAGGAGCAGTTTCATGAGACAAGGTCGACCACCAGGACTGGCCCCTGCTCCCACTCTTCCCATGAACCCACTGCTGCAGAGCAGGGCTGACCTCTCGGCAACCAGAGGGCAGAGGCCCTGCTCCTCATGGCACGTTCAGCCAACACCAACCAGGGCTCCAGCCACAGAGCTGAAGTAAGGTCTCCTTGAAAAGGAAAAGGGTGTCTGTCTGTAGTAGGTTGACGGTGTATGAGAAATGGCTTTGATTTTGCTTGCAGAAGTCTCCCCTGACTTGACACTCTCTTTTCCTTCTCTGACAGTGTCCCATGCTCAGAGGCAGCAAATGTCCAACAGCAGCTCCATCACCCAGTTCCTCCTCCTGGCATTTGCAGACACACGGGAGCTGCAGCTCTTGCACTTCTGGCTCTTCCTGGCCATCTACCTGGCTGCCCTGCTGGGCAATGGCCTCATCATCACTGCCATTGACTGTGACCACCACCTCCACAACCCCATGTACTTCTTCCTCCTCATCCTCTCTGTTCTTGACCTGGGCTCCATCTCTACCACTGTCCCCAAAGCCATGGCCAATTCCCTCTGGGACACCAGGGACATCTCCTACACAGGATGTGCTGCCCAAGTCTTCTGTGTATTTTTCTTGTTTACTGCAGAGTATTGTCTTCTCACCGTCATGGCCTACGACCGTTACGTTGCCATCTGCAAACCCCTGCACTATGGGACCCTCCTGGGCAGCAGAGCTTGTGTCCACATGGCAGCAGCTGCCTGGGGCACTGGGTTCCTCTATGCTCTCCTTCACATGGCCAATACATTTTCACTCCCCCTCTGCCACAGCAATGCTGTGGACCAGTTCTTCTGTGAAATCCCCCACATCCTCAAGCTCTCCTGCTCACATTCCTACCTCAGGGAAGCTGGGCTTCTTGTGGTTAGTGGTTTTCTTTTTTTGGGATGTTTTGTTTTCATTGTGCTGTCCTATGTGCAGATCTTCAGGGCCGTGCTGAGGATCCCCTCTGAGCAGGGACGGCACAAGGCCTTTTCCACGTGCCTCCCTCACCTGGCCGTGGTCTCCCTGTTTGTCAGCACTGGCATGTTTGCCTACTTGAAGCCCCCCTCCATCTCCTCCCCTTTGCTGGACTTTGTGTTAGCAGTTCTGTACTCAGTGGTGCCTCCAGCAGTGAACCCCCTCATCTACAGCATGAGGAACCAGGACCTCAAGGGTGCAGTATGGAAACTGATAACTAGATGGTTTTTTGGAGCAATAAATTGCTTCTGCATAGCAGTTATATTGTAGCTCATTACAGACCCAGCCTGTCTTCTCTATTTTTTGTTGGTGGTGGTGGCTTTTTTGTTGTGATAATGTTGTCATCTCCTTTCTAATTTACTGTCTGCTTTGCTTTTCTGACTGAGCAGCAGTGTAAATGAAGAGCCATGTTCCCTGTGTTTTTAAACAAAATAAAGGACCCTGCCGCAATAATTTTTTTCCTGACATCCTTTTTCCAAGGCCTTTTTGGAGCTGCAGGGACAGTTCCTGGGTGCATGGGTGGAGGGGAAAAGAGTCCCAGCATGGCAGCACTGCCAGGGAGCACCAGCGCTTGGTCTTCCAGGGTTGTTCTCTTGCCACTTCCACATTCTCTTTCTGATCCCTTGTGTTGGTGTAATACCTGAGTGCTCTGGCATCTTGGGCACAGTCGTGCTGCGTGGTAGTGCTGTCACCACAGGCAGAGACAGGCAATGGGCACTTCTGTGACAGAACTGGCTCCCATAAGAGCATTTCCAAAAAGAACAGTGATCATCTCAGGGCAGTGCCTGAAGGCTTAGGTGTTTTCCAAAGATTCTCTCAGGAACATGCCCAGGAAAGCAGCCCGCAGATGAAAACACCAGTATACAGCTAAAGAATGTGAGTGTGCAGGGTTGGGGCACACAGCAGCATCCCTGCACAGCCAGGCCTCCTATGAGAGACCTGAAGGACCAGCAGAGCAGGGTCTGGTCTGTGCCTGTGTTCGCTGTGCACCCTGGGGAAGCTGCCCCAGGGCAATCATCCTGCAGTAGCCCCTCACAACCACCATTGCCAGCACTGGCCTCTCACCCCAGCCTGAAGAGGTTCTTTGCCCCTCCATGGAAGGTCACCAAAGGAGTAGGTCAGAAGTCCATGTTTGCATTGTACAGAGGAGATGTAAGCACACACATCACATACATGAGCTGAGCTGAACCTGAGTGAGCACAAATGCCATCAGCTATTCCTTGGGGTTCCATGAAGGCCTGTGGGACAGACACTGCCTCCAGGTCACTTCACGTTGGGAGTAACATCCCATGGGATACCACCTGAATGCAGCACTGGGATGTGCTTCCTTGAGCCGAGATCCCTGTGTCCATTCCTCATGACGAGGGGCATCTCAGATGAATGCAGAGCAGGGCCGTACACCACAGGGCTGAGGTGTCTCCCAGCCTCTGGAAGTGGCAGCAGGAGGCCAGAGAGACACTATGACTCCTGCAGTGCCCTGCCTCTGTGTGTAAGAGGGAAGGACTGGGTCTCTGAACACCCCTGGGTGCATAAGGAGTTCACGAGGCCAGCTCAGATGTGGACGCCTGACAGAACCCTGCCATTCCTGTGTGTGACTCCAGGAACAAACCCCCCGGGCACAGGGAGATTCATCTCAGCCGCCTGGGACAGGCTCCTTGCAAGGGCTCCTGTCTGCCAAGTCACCCTTGCCCGTGATTCTGGATTGTGCTCTCAAAAGTGCCAGAGCAATCAGAGACGTTCTGGGGTCCCTGGAAAAGGCAGACATCAATCCCATCTTGAAGAAGGACGGGAATGGGAACTGGGAGAATTACAGGCTGGTCAGCCTGCCTCTGTCCCTGGGAAGGGGATGGGACATGTCCTCCTGCAGCCATTTCCAGGTACTTGAAGGACAAGAAAGGGATTGCTGAACCAAAAAGGGCAGGGGAAAGAAAGGCGTGTTGAGTACATGGAATTTTGCAAGGCCTTGGTCTCCTGTGGTGTCCTTACAGCCAGGTTAGTGCTACCTGGGCTGAAGAAGTGGACATTCGGTGGGAAGTTGGCTGGACGATCAGGCCCAAATGTCACCAGTGGTACAAAGTCCTCTGGGCAGCCAGCTGCTGATGGCATCCCTCAGTGACCAGCACTTAGGCCAACACTGTGCGACGTCTTTATTATCCGCCTGTATGATGTGATGGAGCGCACTTTCAGCTCCTTTCTGGATGATGCAAAGCTGGGTGGAGACCTTGAATAATCTCATCTGGTTCACCCTGCCTTGAGCAGGAGAGTGAGGCAAGATGATGTTCAGGGCTCTCTTCAGACACAATTTATTCTCTGGCTCAGTGAATCTTTCCCTTGGAGAGGTTTTTGAAGAGAGAATAGGTGGAGGTCTGTGATGATCGCCCTGGGGCAGCTTGCTCGCGGTGTGCAGGGACTATGGCACAGACTAGGTCCTGCTCTGCTGGCCCTTCAGGTCTCTGCCAGGCCTGGCTGTGTGAGGACACTGCTGCGTGCCCCCACCCTCCACACTCACACAGCTGAGCTGTACGCTGGTGTTGTCGTTTCCTGGGAACTTTCCAGCCCAGCCCCTCCCCAGCTCTCCCCACCTCCTCTGCCCTCTCCCCATCCCTTCCCATCCCAGGAGAGCAGCCCAGTCTGGGCTGGCTCCATGGCAATGCCAGCCACAGGCTGCTGCAGAGCTCTGGGCACTCACCCCACAGCCCCAGCCCCTCCGAAGGGCACAGCAGCTTTTACAGGGCAGAGAGGTGTCTCAGCCTCCCCAGCAGCCCCAGGCCTGGAGGCTGGCCATGACAGCAGGAAACAGAGGGCTGTGACAGTGTCCCTCCTGACGTCATGCTCAGGAGATCCCCACCACCAGCAGCCTGCTTCCCCCCTGTGCCAGTCCTGCTCCCCAGGACAGCGCGAGGGTCCTGGCCCTGGGGCTCCTCTGGTAGCTCCTGCTGCCCCAGCAGCACAGCAGCCTGCCCCAGCTGGACACACAGGAACGGGGTGCTCTTTTTATTTCTCCCCTCCACAGCCATGGTGCCCTGCTCTTCTCCCTGGACACCCCTTCTCCCCAGAGACCCTTTCCCCAGGTGAGTGTGTCCATGCTGGCCTGGCCGGCCGTTCCTGCACCCCTGGCCACGCTCCCCACAGGGCCCTGAGCTGGCGGTGCTGCTCTGCAGAGCGAGGGGACTGTGGTGCCCTGCGGCCATGGGGTGGCCCTGCACTGGCCATGCTGGTCAGGGTGAGAAGCAGACCCAGCCAGACAGGGATCACTGCTGCTCAGCCCCTTTCACTCTTCCACTTCCCAACTGGCCTGTGACCAAGGAAGGTGCTCAGTAGGACCCTGACACACTTCCACATGCCTCTGTGTTTGGCTGCTGCACTAAACCTGACACGGGGTGTTTCAGCTAGGGTGCCATGGATCACGCTCCAGTGTCATGTCCCTTGGCCTTCTGCTTGCTACCAGCCCATCCGGGGACTGCAGAGAAAGAGCGCCCTTGGATGCAGCCCATCTGCTCAGTAGACTCCGAAGGGGTGAGTTTGCTTAAGGAGCCCCTGACCTGATCCTCATCCACTGCTGGTTGTTTTCTTCCTCCTTGAGTCCTGCCTGAGGGCACAAAGACCTGGGAGAGCTTGTTGGTGAAGACAGAGGAAAAGAAGACATCGTGTACTTCAGACCGAGCTGCATCTACTCTTCCGAAATTCAGCAGTGGCCCACTTCACCTTTCTGTGGTTTTGTCATGGTTAAGGAAGATGGAGCAGCTTACCTTGTTGCCCTCTGACATCCCTTGCAAGCTTGACCTTTTGGGGAGCTTTGACTCTCCTAACACAATCCTTATTTCTCCAGACAGCGTTTCTAAACTCCTCCTTTGGAGCCTCTCCCTGCTTCCACCTCCTGCGTGCTGCCTTTGACACCGGACCTCAGCCATGAGGTTCCTGTTCAGCTCAGTGGGTTTCCTGAGGTGAAGGGTTGTTTCCCTGCATATCAGGACAGACCCTTCCTGTGCCCGGAGGAAGATGTCCTTAAAGGCCTCTCAGCTTTCATAGATTTTTCCCTTTCAGGGCTTCCACTCCATGGAATCTTGTACTAGCAGAGCTCTGAGGAGGACAATGTCTGCTTCTCTGAGAGAGAGATCCCAAACCTGCGCTCTGCTGGTCTCCTGCCTTACATCCCTTGGGAACGGGGATGCAACTATTTCATGGTCACCACAGCCAAGGCTGGCACTTCAACATCCCTGCCCAGCCCTGACTCACCCTCTTGGCCAGCTTGGCAGCTGGGAAAAGAAGTTAACCCTGAGATTCTCCAGGACCCAATGGGACTGTTTGCACGCAAGCACTTTGCCCATCCAGTGAGTGCAAGGGTCGCTGATCTGTGGACTTCCTCGGGCTGCCTACAGAAGACTTTGTCCACTTCCTCACCCTGACTGAGTGGTTCTATCTCTCACATTCATGTCACCTTCACTGGTTTCTCCTCTGTTCCTCACCCGCATTCACACAACCTGTCTTCTGCCCCACCATACATTCCATCTGCCCCATCCTTCATAGAGGGCATGCCCCGGTCTCATTCTCCCACCTTCACCAATCACCCTCAGTGTCCCCTAAAGAGCCTGTATCTAGCCATGACAGTACCCAACACTGTGCAACCTCTCCCACCACATCACTGCAGTGTTTCCCTCAGAAGCTCCGTGATGGAATAAGGGGCTCCAGATGCTCCTGCCTGTGTCCCAGGCTAAGGGCATTGGTGCACACTGCGGTTGCAGCAGCTCGGCCAAGGCTTCTCATGGAGAAAACTGGAACCAAGCACCCAGGACCCTAAACAGGCAAAGGCTTTGCTTCAGAGCAAAGATGTGCTGGGAAGGATGGCAGGTGGCAATGTAATGATGAAATGAGTTGCTCATGAAGACAACAAACCCTGCAGTCCCCGAGGCAGAGAAAGGCAGGCCTGGGCCATGATGGCCTTGCAAGAGAGAAGTTTGCTGCCTGAGCTGACTCGGCAGCACCTTGTGCCAGTCTCCAGGAACACAAGGTACCCCTGAGAAAGTCCCTAGGTGAGGTAAGCCTGCACTCCAGCCAGCCTGTGGACATCAGTGGCATGGGTTTTTTTTCATATCATTAGGTAAGTGGGTAGAGGAGAGGGGAGAAGAGAACTGTCAGGGGTTGAGAGTCCAGGGACATGAGTGGAGACCCTGGTGTGATGTGCCTCCCAATCTTGCAGCACATGTGGGTGTAGATGAGATGGACCTTGCCTCCTTGCTGGGGTGTTGGCATTCAGGTGCTGGCACAAAGGCACCGGACTCCTTTGGGAGGCCCTGCTGTGTCTGCCCAGCCCCCACTCCAGTGGGACATGGCTTTCCTGGAGGTCCTGTGCCACATTTGCCAGCCACAGGCAGTTTCACTGGGCACCCCAGCCTCCCCTGGCATGGCACTAGAGGCCTTTCTGATGCCATGTAAAACAGAGCCTTGAACCAAGGTAGGTGCCTTCACTGCAGGGATGTGCACGTGCCTGAACTTTGCGGTGAGCTGAGCTCTAGGGAGTGCAGTGGATGGTGCTGCAAGACAGATCTGACCCTCCTTCTCATGCACTCCTCCTCTTCGTCAGCTGAAAGTCCAGCAGCTGCCATGGAAATGTGAGTCTGACAGACGTTCAGATGCCCTAAACATTGGGTGTAATGTGAGGTGGCCAAGGGACCCTCCCCACCAGCCCCACAGCTGATGCTCAGGCAGGTGTGGGTGTCCCAGGTATGCTCCATCACAGCTTGCAGACACATCCACAAGTCTTGGACCACCCCTGGCACCTCAAATGCCACCAGGAGTTTGTGTGAGAGCAGCTGACTGCCACCCCCCATCCCCACGCATCCCAGTGGGTGCTCAGGGCAAGGGCTGGTCTGCAGGCACCTGTTTTGTGCACCCTGAGCTGAAGCAAGAGGAATCCCAGCGGCTGTGGGTCTGTGGGGTGCATGGGGGAGAGCCGAACCCCACTGCAGTCTCTGGCCTCCTGAGGAGACACCTTATGGGCTGAGGTGAATCGCTGTCCTACGCTGGGGGGAAATGATCTCTGCCTGTCACTGCCGAGGTGTCCCGCCTGGCAATGTGATGGGGAGAGGGGTAAAGGGACGGGAAAATTTCCACCTCTCATAGACCACCACGCCATGTTAGGAAAAATGCCACTTCTAAAATCCATCTCTCCAGCATTCAGAGAGGGACAGTGATGACATCAGTCTGTGTCAACCCCTGCTTCCCAGGAAAGACCCTGCTGCCTCTCAGGCGCTGTCAGCCCTTAGAGCCCCAGGGACATCTGGAGGGAGCCCAGAGGGGCAGGGAAAGCACTGCCTTGGGCTGGGCCTCTGCTGCTGAGCTGGGCTGGGCTCCTGGCATGGAGGGAGCTGCTGGCAAGTGGGCAGCACTGCAGAGAGACAGCTCTGCCCAGGAGCAGCTCCTCTGCAAAGCGCAGCAGGGCTGAGGGCACTGCCTGCAGGCAGCGAGGGGAGAGGAGCGAGGCAGAGAGAGGTTGAAGGCAGTCTGCAGTGGGAGGACGCTGAGAGCTCATTGTGGGAGAAATCTCCGCAGCCCTTGACAGGGTAAGTCCCTGGCAGCAGGGCAGTGAAGCTGCAGTTGCGGGAGGGATCTCCAAAAGCTGCTACATCCCACAGCCTGTCGGATCTTTAAGGGGGATTCTCACAGCTTCTCAAGGGTAAAGGAGAAGACATGTTCCAGAGCAGGTTTTCCCTGCTGCACCATCAGAGGAACAGGGCATGATGGCTGCCTTACTCCAGGGATGACTGCAAGGCTGTTAAGCTGGGTGCACAGCCAGGGATGCCCTGGGCTGTCCTTCAGAGCATGGTCCCTGTGCCCCAGCGGTCTGTGTGCCAGGGTCGGTGCTCAGCCTGCCCGGGGAGCTCCCAACGGTGCTGTGGGGAGAATCTGTGGGTGGAAGAAGGGACCCCTAGTAGGGCAGTGTCCTTCTGCTGTCAAAAGAGTGCTGCATGGGTCATGGCTGCTCACAGCTCCAGTTCCCCCAGAATATTTCCTCAGGGATGTTTCAAGGAGAAGGTCCTGGCAGGGATTGCCATAAAGACAATGAAGAGTTCCTGAATTTGTCTTTTCAGTTTCCTATTTTGGGTTGGGGGGTAGTGGAAAAGGGACAAATGGAAAAGGATCTATTGACGTTAAAGAAGTCAGGGAGACTCCTGAGCGAGTGATCATTAACTCCTGATAGGAGCCTCCTAATGTGCCCTCAGCCACTGCTCTGCCTATGGACAGCACCAGCATCACCTCTGCTGGACCCATCAGGGTTCTTCTGACCTGCCCTTTTCCCCCTGCAAACAGGAACATGCACCCCACCAGTGCCTTGCAAACAGGCAGATTTCTGGAGGACGACGGTGAGTGCACAGAGGTTGGGATGGGGTCTCTGACCACTGGCAGGGAAAAGACATGGGACAGGGAAACATCTCCCAGCAGGAAAATCTCCAGGCAGCAGGGAGATGATCTGGGAATGAGAGGAAACTAAAACGAGCAGTACTGTAAGAGGCAGAACGCAGAAACCTCCGTCTGATCCCCCGCAATGCAGATGCCTTCCTCTGAGCAAGCCCCCTTGCCTCCTCTCCCACCCACCAAAGCCTCTGCCCTCAGGGCTGGGGGCTCCAAGGCGTGAACCACCTCCTCTGCAGCCAGAGCTCCAGCAGAGCCGTGGTGCAGCTCTGCAGCCACGGGCCCAGTTCCCTCTGCAGAGCGCAGGGGCTGAGAGCAGCTGCCCGGCAATGGTGGTGTCTGGGAGGTAGCGTGCACAGCTGGGGAAGGGGAACGCTGTCTGAGTGCCCCAATGCCTCTGCCCTGGCCTCTCTCAGCCACACCCTCACTGTGTTTTGCCTTGTTTCTCCACTGGTCTGTGTTATTGCTATTGTTATCTTGGTCTTGCTGCCAGACCCTCTGGGGAGGTGGCAGTTTCAGCTGCAGAGTCACAGACTGATTTTGTGGGTCCTTTCATGCAGGTGTGTCCATGAGTACAAGTGTCCCAGCTTTCCTCTAACCTGTGAGGCTGTGGGCAGTGCAGTCTGTGGGGCTGGAGAATAAGCTGGTTTTCCCTGAATCAGATGCCATCATTCGGACACTTGGCTATCTCCCTGAGGTTTTCTTCCAAACTTCCCTCCAGGATGCAAACCAGCCCTTAACAACTTTGCGTTATCTGAAATCCCCATGGAGAAGTGGAGAGATGCTATGACAGAGAACATTCTTTTGGGTTTGTGAAATGAGCCCTGTGTGTCCTGGGCTAGAAGTGGGGTGCTGAGACCTTGAGAAAGGGTGAGGCGTTTAGTTGTCTGCACTGGATCCCTCTGCTCACATCAGTGCATGGTGCCTTTTCAGGGTAACACAAGAGTGAGATCAGCCCCCATCTCATGGAGAACAAGCTCATAGCAGCTTTTAGGCAACAAGTTGGAGGGACAGACCAGCTCCCCTCAGTCTCCACTAAGCCCCAGGCAATCCTTTTGCCTCGGAGGATTCGCTCTGCTCTCCCTGAGTACAGCAGAAATGCTGAGGGTTTCTGACATCCAAGAACACTCCCCAGGTGAGATGGGGGGAGCTTTAAAAACCCCAAACATTTCAATTTGCCATCCACTATCCCCATTCCTTAGCACTGGGAGTGCAGATGCTGACAGGCCCTTCTGCACTAAGAGCAGTTTCATCTGACAAAGTTGAACACCAGGACTGGCCCCTGCCCTGAGCGCTCCCATGAACCCACTGCTGCAGAGCAGGGCTGACTCCTCAGCAGCCAGCGGGCAGAGGCCCTGCTCCTCACAGCACACTCAGCCAGAGCTGCAGCCACAGAGCTGAAGGAAGGTCTCCTGGAAAAGGAGTAAGTGGGGGGGTGGGGGATGGGGCAGAGTGTGTCAGAGTGAGGGTCTAAAAAAAAGCTTTGATTCTGCTCAGAGAAATGACCCCATCATTTACTCTTCCTGTAGGAACAGGACCCCACACCCAGAGGCAGCAACCATCCAACAGCAGCACCATCACCCACTTCCTCCTCCTGGCATTCACAGACACAGGGGAGCTGCAGCTCTTGCACTTCTGGCTCTTCCTGGGCATCTACCTGGCTGCCCTCCTGGGCAATGGCCTCATCATCACTGCCGTAGCCTGTGAGCACCGCCTCCACACCCCCATGTACTTCTTCCTCCTCAACCTCTCCCTCCTCGACCTGGGCTCAGTCTCCACCACTCTCCCCAAAGCCATGGCCAATTCCCTCTGGGACACCAGGGACATCTCGTACTTGGGATGTGCTGCCCAGCTCTTTCTCTTTGCCTTCTTGGTAGTAGCAGAGTACTGTCTTCTCACCATCATGGCCTATGACCGCTACATTGCCATCTGCAAACCCCTGCACTACGGGACCCTCCTGGGCAGCAGAGCTTGTGTCCACATGGCAGCAGCTGCCTGGGGCAGTGCTTTTCTCAATGCTCTCCTTCACGCTGTCAATACATTTTCACTCCCACTCTGCAAGGGCAATGCTCTGAATCAATTCTTCTGTGAAATCCCTCAGATCCTCAAGCTCTCCTGCTCCAATGACTACCTCAGGGAGATTGGGCTTCTTGTGGTTAGTTTCTCTTAGTAGCATTTGGGTGCTTTGTTTTCATTGTGCTGTCCTATGTGCAGATCTTCAGGGCCGTGCTGAGGATCCCCTCCGAGCAGGGACGCCACAAAGCCTTTTCCACGTGCCTCCCTCACCTGGCCGTGGTCTCCCTGTTTGTCAGCACGGCCATGTTTGCCTACCTGAAGCCCCCCTCCATCTCCTTCCCTTTGCTGGACCTGGTGGTGGCAGTGCTGTACTCGGTGGTGCCAGCAGCAGTGAACCCCCTCATCTACAGCATGAGGAACCAGGAGCTCAAGGAGGCACTGAAGAAGCTCATTCAATCCGTAGCCTTTCAGCAGCAATAAGCTGCCCGTGTCTCTTCACCAGTGATTTCCAATGTATCTGGGGAACCTCCTGTGCTTTGGGAGTGTTATCTGTGATAATTCTGTTTCTCCAGGAATGTCTGCATGCTGTCCGCTTCTCCAGAGGCATGAAGCCAGTCTGTCTGACCCAAAGGTCTTTGCACATGTGTCTGACCCAATGGCACAGCTGGCCTCCCATGTCACATCTCTGTAATAAAAGGGGGGTTCGTCAGTGCCAGTGTCTGGAGGTCGGGCTCTTCTTCCAAAGCTGAGGTCAGGAACAGGCTGAAGGGATTGCCCCAACAATGTCATGCTGCTGTTCTGGTGTCCTCCATGGGCTGAGGGCAGTAGGGCTCAGGGCGATGTGTTAGGGAATGGGACTGGAGGGAGCTTTCACTGGTGACCTCCCTATTTGGCCACTCTCCACAGGTTTATGGCTGAGTTTTTCTGCATAGCCTTTTTTGCCTCCTCCTGCTAGGCTCAGGGCCTGCACTGGGGGAATGGCCATCCCTGCTCGACCTCTCTCCTTGTCCAGACCCTGGCAGACCCCAGAGCAGGGATGTCTGTGAAATCCCACATGGGATGCGGATAGGGCTGGGTAGGTTCCAGGATGTGGGTGAGGCTGTGTCAAGTAGGAGGAACAGAAGGGGGACAGGGCACAAAGGGATGTCATGGAGATCATGCAAGAGAAACTGTTCCTCACACCAGATACACCCTTTGCCATGCTGTGCCTGCAGAGTGGGGCTGTGGGACTGCATGGGAGGC
Source organism: Nipponia nippon (assembly GCF_047370975.1). Lineage (NCBI taxonomy): Eukaryota > Metazoa > Chordata > Aves > Pelecaniformes > Threskiornithidae > Nipponia > Nipponia nippon. The sequence continues at coordinate 470,037 of NW_028262374.1, forward strand.
AGCGGGGCTGGGCCGGCACAGGACAGGGCACTGACAGGGGCCACGAAGCAGCTGCCAGGGGATGACCACCTGGAGTTGGTGGCTGCAGGAGAAGTCAGGAGCAAAGAGAAGAGCTTCAATTGCTGTGTTAGAGACCAAGGCTGAACAAGGCAAATGCAGGGCTGCTGCTGAACGAGGATGGTGATCTAATAAACAGGAGACACCAATGGGGCTGAGGGATCCAAGGCCTTCTTTGCCTGAGTCTTTCCTGAAATGTTCTCCCAGGCCTCTGTGCTCAATGAAGGGGTTCAAGGAGGAGAGCACGTACTGGCAGGAACCTCATGAAATCCCACAAGGACAAATGCCAGTTTCTGCCCCTGCAGGGGACTCACCCTGGCAATGGCACAGGCTGGGGGCTGCCTGGCTGGGAGTAGCCCTGTGGGAAATGTCCTGGTGGTCAGCGAGCTGGACACGAGTCGGCCATGTGCCCTGGCAGCAAGGGAGGCCACCAGCATCCTGGGCTGTGTGATCAGGAACATGGTCAGGAGATGGAGGGAAGGGATTCTCTGGAATATTCCATCCAGACTTCAGATCCTCAATTCAAGAATGATATTGGGAAGCTGGAGTGGTTTTAGGAAAGGTCCCTGAGGACAGCTAGGGACTGGAGCACTTTGCTGCTAAGGAGAGGCTGAGGGAGCTGGGCTTGTCCAGCCTTGAGAATGGAAGGCTGAGGGGGACGTCATCCCAGCCTGCCAGTCCCTACGAGGAGGTCATGGGGAATACAGAGCCAGGGACAGATAAATCAAAGCAAGATTCAATTACTTTGACCTCCAGTGCTGTCCAAAATGGCCTTGCACAGGCATGGAAGAGGCTGAGGATCTCATTGCCTCATTTCCCCACCCCTTGCCTGGTAAGATCTTCCCCCAAGTCTCCCTGGTCCTTGAGTCCTCCAGCAGCCTCTGCGGTAGCAAAGCTTCAGCCACGTGAGAGCAAGCTGCAGCTGGGGAGCACTAGTGCCAGCTGGACACAGGCAAGTGCCTGGGAGCAGAGGGGATGCACCCACGGGGGCTGGGGGAAATGGCTGCTGTCATTGCAAGGCTGCTGCCCTTTGGCTTTGAAATGTCATGGCAGCTGGGGGGAACATAAGGATCCTTGTTAGAAAGTCCAGCCGATGGCCAGTTTCTGGAGGCGTCCCTCCCGGAGAAGTGCTGGGGCCAGTGCTGTCTGACATCTTTAGTGGTGGCCTGGACAATGGGACAGAGTTCACCCTCGACGTGTTTGTGGACGACACATAACTGGGGGAGCCCTCCATTGAGTAGGGGGCAGGGAGGGGGACTGGATGGTGCCCAGAAATATCTCCCACATTGAATTCCTCAATCAATCTTTACCTGGAGTTCTCTGTGAAGGCAAACTAGGTAGAGGAAGGAGAAAGGGCAGAGAGGCTGAAGAAGAGCTGGGAAATAGGTCACTATATATAGAATAGTTGTTCAGAATAAATTATCTCCACTGAGAGCACTGGTAGGAAATGTATTTTAATGAACAGCTGCATGTAAGTATGTTGGCAGAGGGGAAGTAATGCACTGTGCTCATGTGGTCCTCCCAAATACAAAAATAAAAAGAAGAAAACAGTATTAGCACTCAGCCAAAATACCTGACATTCTGCAAATGAAGATTGTTTTGAGTTGTTGCCTAGAATAAGTTTTAAGTAGGTTTCAACTCAAGACTAAGACCTACGTTCAGGTCTGCATTCACTTGCCCACATGCAGCGGCTGTTGCTGTCTGAGTTGCCCTGGGGTTACAGATGTACCCATAAGGTGCTTGGAAATGTGACCCAGGGCTCCCTTCTGGAGCAGTAGTTGGTCACCAGGAAACCTCCAGGCATCTCGGTTGAGACATCTTCTGTCTCTCCATTTACTACAAAGGGAAGCCTAGACAACTTGATTAGAGGTAGACATCTGCGTTGAGGTGTTTGGTGCTGGGTCAGGACAATCTTGTCCCTTTCTGCACCTAAAATAGAGTGACATTCCCTGGAGGGACTGTGAAGGGAATGTGTCTTGCTGATTTAGGGACTCCTTCCAGAAGTGCTGGTAACACAAATATGTTGGCCATGCAGAAACAGAGCGTTTCCCTGAAGAGGGTCACCCTTCTTCTCTGGAACGGTTGAGAGAGCTCAGCCCCTCAGAGTGTGACCGGCTGTGTGAAAGGGCGAGCAGTGGCAAGGCCAGTCCTGGGCAGGGAGTGTTTTAGGGCACTGAACTCCATGTGAGACACAACCATACTGTTTTTAATGTTATAGGCCTGATTACGACAGAACAATTCAGAAAATGTCAAAAAATAAAAAGAAGCAAGGAAGAAATTAAGGAAAAAATTTAAAGGGAAGGAAATGTTCTACTTCTGTGGTGGGGTGATGCTGGTTGGATGCCAGGTGCCCACCAAGCCACTCTATCACTCCCCCTCCTCAGCTGGACAGGGGGAGAAAAATATGACAAAAGGCTCGTGGGTCGAGGGAAGGACAGGAGATCACCATCAATTCCTGTCATGGGCAAAACAGATTCAACTCGAGGAAATTAATTTCATTTATTGCCAATCAAAAGTCAGAGTAAGATAATGAGACATAAGAACAATCTTGAAACACCTTCCCCCCACCCTTTCCTTCTTCCTGGGCTCAGTTTCCCTCCTGATTTTCTCTACCTCCTCCCCAATGAGCGGTGCAGGGGGACAGGGAATGGGGGTTGTGGTCAGTTCATCACATGTTGTCTCTGCTGCTCCTTCATCCTCAGGGAGAGGACTCCTCACACTCTTTTCTTGCTCCAGCGTGGGTGCCTCCCCATGGAAGACAGTTCTCCACGAACTGGTCACACAGCTCAGCTAACATGGGTGTTGTCCTGTCCTGGGCACTTTGCAGACCAGACCAGACCTTTCCTGGCTCTTCCCATCTCCCCTGCCCTCTCCCCAGCCCAGCCCCACAGAGCAGCCCAGCCTGGGCTGGCCCCACGGCAGTGCCCACCTCAGCCCACAGCCCCAGCCCCTCTGAAGGGAGCAGAGAAGGGTCAGCCTCCCCATCAGCCCCAGGGCTGGAGGCTCACCCTGGCATGAGGAAAGGGAGGTTAGGGAAACTGCAGGAATCCTGGTCTCTGTTCCAGGAGATGCCACAGACTGACCATGTGCCATCATTGCCAGTCCCCCTCCCCACGCCAGCACAAGAGTCCTGGTCAGGGCACAGAGCAGCATGCCCCAAGTGGATGCCTGCAGAAAGAGGTTTCTCTTTCTCATGGATTCCCCCCTGCAGGCACAGAAATGCTCCCCCTTTGCTCTTTTCCCTGGCCACTCCTTTCCCCTGGCCCACTTGTCTTGGTTCCCACCCCCGTGCTCTCCACAGGCCCCTGAGCTGGCAGTGCTGCTCTGAAGATACCAGGTCCTGCTGTTGTCCACAGCCATGGCTCCAGGGAAGCAGCAGCCCCAACATGAAGGTGGCAGAAAGGATCTTCCCACTGAGGCAGTGAGGGGCATCCACAATGAGGTCCACGAGTGCCTGCTTCTCCATGTGGCAGCTGGGCTCCATGGCTCCTTGACCCTCTCCTGTATTCTGGGGCTGCACCCCCAGCTCCAGATGACTAGTACAAGATGGGAGCAGAGTCAAAAGATTTTCTGCTGGAATCTTTATTGTGTTTCCCTAGACAGGGAGCCTGGCTCCATATCTATGTGAGGTCCTTTACGTCAGAAAACACTGGCAGGGAAATAATAATATTATTATTTAAGTGGAAGTAATATATGACGTAAAATAAACAAATGGAAAAACAAGACACATATGATCAAAAGAGCATGCGAGCTTTTCCCGAGGATGATGGACACCTTACTGGTGCTGAAATAGTCCGTGTTCAACCAGTTTCTGCAGGGCGTCTTTCATGTCTGTGTTCCTTATGCTGTAGATGAGGGCGATCACTGCTAGAGGAACCACTGAGTACAGCACTGCCACCACCAGATCCAGGGATGGGAAGGAGATGGGGGTGGGCTTCAGGTGGGCAAGCATGGCAGAGCTGACAAACAGAGAGACCACGGCCAGGTGAGGGAGGCACGTGGAAAAGGCTTTGTGGCGTCCCTGCTCCAGAGGGGATCCTCAGCACGGCCCTCAAGATCTGCACATAGGACAGCACAATGAAAACAAAAAGAGATGAAATGCTACTAAGACACTAACCACAAGAAGCCCAGCTTCCTCTTAGGTAGTCATTGGAGCAAGAAAGCTTGAGGATGTGGGGGATTTCACAGAAGAACTGGTCCACAGCATTGCCGTGGCAGAGGGGGAGTGAAAATATATTGGCCGTCTGCAGGAGGGCATAGAGGAACCCAGTGCCCTAGGCAGCTGCTGCCATGTGGACACAAGCTCTGCTGCCCAGGAGGGTCCAGTAGTGCAGGGGTTTGCAGATGGCAGCAAAACGGTCATAGGCCATGATGGTGAGACGAGAATACTCTGCACCAAACAAGAAGAATACAAAGAAGACCTGAGCAGCACATCCTGCGTAGGAGATGGCCCTGGTGTCCCACAGGGAATTGGCCATGGCTTTGGGGACAGTGATGGAGATGCAGCCCAGGTCAAGAACAGAAAGGTTGAGGAGGAAGAAGTACATGGGGGTGTGGAGGCGGTGGTCACAGGCTAGTGGTGGTGACGATGAGGGGGTCGCCCAGAAGGGCAGCCAGGTAGATGGCCAGGAAGATCCACAAGTCCAAGAGCTGCAGCTCCCGTGTGTCTGCGAATGCCAGGAGAAGGAACTCGTTCATGGAGCTGCCATTGGACATCTGCTGCTTCTGGGCATGGAAACTGCCAAAGGAGATAAACCAGAAAATTTAGAGGAAGCTTCTCTGACCAAAATGTGATTCCTTCATTGTGAAATACCTAAGGGAGCTTTTCTTTCCTGGGGGACCGTAATGCAGCTCCGAGGCTTCATCTCTGGTTTGTGCTGGCTGAGTGTGCTGTGCAGAGCCGTGCCCTCTCCCCCAGGTGCCTCCTTGAGGGTCAGCCCTGCTTTGCAGCAATGACCCATGGAGGCAGTGAAAAACATAGCCCAGGGTGTTTGGAGGGAGGGTTCCTGGGGAGGAGTTCCCTGTGCTGCACTAGAGCGCAGGGTGAAAAAGCTCCGAAGGACGCTTTCTTCCACAGAGGAAGGTGGGAGATGAGAGGTGCAGCAAATGTGCAATGCAGCACCCCCACCCCTTGCCCCATACGAACGCTCACCACCAAGTTACTGCCAGGGAGCCCAAGAGCAGGAAGAAGAGCAGCACAAGCAGGTGGAGGGAACAAAGTATAAAAAACCCTGTGACTCTCCCTCCTAAAGGGAAGCAAAGGGAGAGGACAGGCGGCCGTGAGCACTCAGGAAAAGACCTCTCTCCCTCACCCCAGCCATGGGGCACAGCAACCTCCCGGTTGGGGCAAAAGCCCAGGGCAGTCGCTCTCAGCCCCTTTGCCCTGCAGAGGGAAGCGGCCCCGTGTCAAGTCAGAGATGCCCCTCTGCTGTGCCAGAGCTCTGGCTGCAGAGGAGGCACTCTCACTGCTCCTGGACCACACAGCCTTGAGGGCAGAGGCTGTGCTGGGGTGGGAGGACGAGAGCAGGGGTCTTGCCTTCAGAGGAAGGTGTCTGCATTGGAGGGGATGACAGGGAGCTTTCCAAAGTCTCCCTCCCATGACATTGCTGGTTGGAATTCTCCTACGAAGAAACACTCTGCCCATGTGTTTTGCAGCCTGGAGCTATCCCTGGTGGAAAACTGTTTTCTTCTCCCTCCAAGTTTTCCCTTGTCAGGGGTCACAGACCCCATCACCCACTCCTGTCTGCTCAGCTCTGGACCTGGAAGAAACCTCCCAGTTCCAGGCACTCTCTAGAGGTACTGCCCGCTTTGCAGGCAGTGAGGAGCAGGGCAGACAAACCCTGCTGAGGCCAGCCAAAGGTGATGCTGGTGCTCTCTGGAGGTGGAGGAAGGGATGGAAGCAGTTGAGCTTGCCTCTCACCAGACCCTGCTGACCTCCTCAGTGTAGCAGCTCAGGACTCTCAGGCTCCCTCTCCAAACACTGCAGCGCCTCTTCCCCTTTTACCCAGAAACAGCAGGAAACGGAAAGCACAGCCTCAGGAAAGGTCTTTACCTTCAAGGGATCCCCTGCCTTGCTCTTCCTCTGCAAAAGTCCCCTCTGAAATGCCCTGGAAGCAGCTCTGGCTGCACACCCGGCCTTCACACCTTCATATCTGTCTAACATGAGCCCCTGGGGCTGGGAGGCCTCCTGGACAGAGCCCGTGGGGAGACTATAGGCTATAATTGCTTTAGGAGAGCCTCTTTAGGAACAACAGCTGCATTGTCCCCTGCACCCAAGAGACTTACCGTGACAAGGGGCTGGAAAGGTTTCTTCCCTTGCAGCTTCCGCCTCTCTCCTCCCACTCCAGGCTGCCTTTAATCTCTCTCTCTGCCCTACTCCTTTTCCCAGAGCCTCCCCTGCTGCGCTTGGCAGAGGAGTTGCTCCCTGGCCGGGGAGCTGTCTCTCTGCACTGCTGCCTGCTTCCCAGGAGCCTCCCCTCCATCCCAGGAGCCTCTCTCAGCCCCGGAGGAGGGGACCTGCCCAAGACGTCACTTGGGCTCTGCCCCCCACCGCACGCTGCGCTCCCTCCAGGTGTCCCTGGGCGCTCTCCAGGAACATCCTTGGAAGGAGACTGAAGGAATCACTGATGTTGCCTGTCTCACCCTCCCGCAGAGACGTTTCTTTGCAGCAGTGCCCTTTCTCCTCTCCTTGTAGACACAGTTAGGTCTGAGAATCCCCCTTCCTTGGCCCATCATGAGACAGGACACCTGGACACTGGCAGGGAGGCATCTCCTTTACCCAATGCTGAGAGGGAAGGCAATCAGCTGAGGCAATGGGAGGCATCTCCTCTCCTGGAGTTGTAGTCCTGGGGGCTGGAAGGGGACCTCAGCTCCCTCCCCATGCCTGCCACATAAACCCACAGGACATGAGATTCCTCTTGCTTCAGTTATGGTGTCTGCTAAAAATAGGCACCTGCACTCATTTTCTGTGGTCCCATGGTCATTGATGGAGATGAAAGAGCAAGAGTTCACACACAAAAACACCTGGTGACGTCTGAGGTGCCTGATGTTGTCCTACAATAATGGAGCAGTACCTGAGAGATTAGGAAACATCTGGGGGCCATCATCTCTCACAACCTGAGTGAGGGTGCCAGCTGAAATGACGGCAGGATGCCCACATTTAGGACATCACCCCCTGTCCCTACTCACGCTGTTCAGGGCCGCCTAGAGAGGTGTCCAGCTGACCAAATGGAGTTCTGTGCCAGAGGGAGAGGGAAGTCTTTCTCTTTCTCCCCTCCTTTAGCTGTGTTG